>NC_040077.1:37865000-38165000 GCF_003369695.1 Bos indicus x Bos taurus
TAAAAAACAGATAATTTTGTGGTCTCATTCTAAGCTAAACTTCCAAGTATTAATACCATTAACTTTATTTTTGACATGCATGCTTTTCAGATTATAGGAGTTTCCTATTCTGGCAAGTGATTCCTACATGTGACGTAAAAGGCTCATGAATGGAAATAGTTTTACATTATTATATAACTTAAAGAAAAAATTATATAGATTTTCTCATTCATATTTCCAAAATAAAAACAAATCACATCCATCTTATCCCTCAAAATACCAACTTTTATGGAGATAATGTTTGAGACCATTGGAAAATTTTCTTTTTAGATTTGCATAATTGAAAAATGAAAGCCAATAGAAAATTTTAATTATGGTGTTCACTGATGCAGGTTCAAATATAAAGACACTGGAGAAAGTTATCCTGGCTATTCCATACCCTTCTTCCTGTGTGTATGTGTTGTTCTTGAGGTAGATAAAAGAGGTATATACATATTATTATGGAAAGTAATTCTTTCGGGCTGAACTGGAATGACACAAAGATGATGAAAATTAGGAATATTCACGTAACAACATTATGTCTTGAAACTTGTAAGAACTGAAATTGGATAAACAAGAAGAATTCCAAGATAACTTTCTCTGTTTTCTTGAATGTAGGCTAATTTCAACGTGTAGTCAGTGAAATTAAAAACTACTAGTGATGGAAAGAAAGTTCAAGAAATGGCTAAAAGTTCAGGAATTTAAGGACCACCAGAAAATCAGGAGTTTAAACTCTGTGTCTCTCAATCTTTAAAACCTACCTTCCTTTTTAATAAAAGATTGAAAGTAAAATATTTTTATGTATCACCATAAGAGACTTCATTTAAAAATCTCAGATCCCCAGAAGGTAAGGGCTTCCAATGGCATCTAGCTTTTGCTGGGTAATTTAGTATATACCAAGTAGTATGTTGGGGCATCCCTGGTGGCTGAGACAGTAAATAATCCGCCTGCAGTGTGGGAGACCTGGGTTTGATCCCTGGGTCGAGAAAATCCCCTGGAGAAGAGAATGGCTACTCACTCCAGTATTCTTGCCTGGAGAATTCCATGGACTGAAGAATCTGGCGGGCTACAAGCTATGGCGGGTTGCAAAGAGTCAGCCGTGGCTGAGTGGCTAACACTTTCACTCACTTTCAGGTAGTATGTTCAGTACTTTACACGCTTTGTTTCATTTAATCTTTACAATGACCCTGCAGAGTAGGTATCATTGTTATCCTAATTTTACAGATGGGAACCTTGAGGTTCAGAGGATTAAAGTTATTTGCAGAAGGTAAATCAGCTAGCTTATGTGGAGGTGGTATTGAATCATTTGCCTTTAACTCCTAGGCTTATTGAACATGGATCTGATCAGGTTTTTCTCTTTTTCTAGTGGGGTCCATTCACATCACCTGAGATCTAATTGGTCTAGCCTTGCTAGGGAAAAAAAAAAGTAAAGCATTTCCCTAAACTTAGTTCTTTGAAATCTATCATAAGAAGATTAGATGATTAAAATTTCAAAGTAGAAAATTATATTTTATATTAAATTTATAAAATTATATTTACTATTACTATGGTTTCCAAGCTATACCCCCTTGAAGACCTTGATACAATTTGGCAGGAGCACTTTCTTCCTTGTTTCAGAATGAGTGGTTTAGAGATTAGGAGGAGGTTATTTATATTGGCCATGTGGTAAGGAATTACAATTATTATTTTAATAGAACTTTTGAGTAATAAAGTTTGAGAGGTTTATTTGTAAGCCTTACTACTTTTACTATAGTGTCTTTTAGAAATATATGTCATTTACTCATAATTTTAGTTTTAAAGCATTATTTTAAAAATAGCACCTTTATCCAGAAAATATCATGAGGTTTTACCAATAATTAAATATTATCTGGAAAAGTGTCTTTAAGTATGAAAATGAGACCAGTACCCATAGTGTGTGACTCAGGCCATCTGATAATTTACTGAGTTCATCCCTTAGCCAATTATTGTGAGATTTCCTTCCCTGCCTTTTCTGGCACACAGAAATTGGGACAGCCTCTTACAAGAGAGAAAAGCCAATCAAACAGATAGTCTGAGGTCCCCAACTGCCTGCACTGCTGAATTCCTTCCTTGTTGGAGGGGTAGAGCTCTGGCCTTCAGCCTGTCTGGTGCCCTCATTTTCTGCTGATCCTCTGTCTGTTAGTTCCAATGAAGGAACTTTAACATCCTCTCTTACTCCATCTTTCACAGTCCTTGCCACTGTGCTGTTGTTTGCATAAATGGCTTATGACTCCACCACTCTCCAGTGCCCCATGTTTCACTTGTTCTGCCTAAATTGGTAATTTTGCCTCAGAAATCCCAGGATGCTCTGGGTAACTTTCGATCTCCTAAAGAGACTGATTCTACTACACCTGGAACTTTAGCAGCATCTTGGAAGGGCAAGGAGTGTGAGAGTAGACTCCCGAGAGCTCAAATGTGTCCTTATCAGGCTGATTTATCTTGCAAGAGATTGCATTGCAACTGGGTTTATCTAGGAAGTAGATTAATATATCCTGTAGACAAACAGTCACACAAAAACTCAGGAGAATTTTTGTAGTATCATCTTATTCAGTGGTACCAGAGGACAGGTCAAGTAGCAGTAGGAAGTACTTAAATTGGCAGATTTGGACAAGGAAAGTTGCCTTCAATTTGTTCCATCTTCAGATGCGGAGGCAGTTGTATGTGCTGCAGAGTTCTGACTTGGTGAACACTTGGTACTAAGTCTACATGTCAGTGGTGAACAGGCAGGGTTCTCTTCCCAAGAGTTACCAATTTTAATGCCTTTGAGCCCATTGCAATTTTTATCTGTATTTCCTCAATCAAATTCTACAAAACAGATATATTCTTCAAGATACTCCATGGAGAATAATGAATTTCCATGTCCCATAATTAGGAAAATATTACATATTTCATCCCTTTTTGGAGAACCTCAATGCACTTTAGCATAATCAAGTTTCTGAATAATCCAGCACTATGTAAACTTATCTGATTTGTTTAGTTCACCGTTTCCAAGTTTTCCCTACCATCTTATTGATGTTTCTGTTTTATGGGACATGATTTGGGAAACAATGTATATTCACAAGCTTGTCATGTAGTACTTGGTTCTGGATTTTGTTAGCCAATTAGGACAGTTAGAGAAATAGACTAGTCTTGCCTGTTGGGTCAGGGTTATTGATCTAGAAAGCCAGGAAGGAGCTTACTAGAATTATTACATGCACAGTAGCAGATTGATCTCCTCTATGAACAAAGCCAGTTCTGTTGGTTTTTATGTTCTACTGTGGCTTTCTGGATGATGAAAATATAAGAGGACTGAGCTAAATAATTTATAAGTGCTATATTTTTGTTTAAAAAATCTAAGTAAAACTTCCCTGGTGGTTCAGTGGTTAAGAATGTGCCTTGCAACTATAAAACACTGATGAAAGAAATCAAAGATGACACAAATAGATGGAGAAATATACCATGTTCGTGGATTGGAAGAATCAACATAGTGAAAATGAGTATACTACCCAAAGCAATCTATAGATTCAATGCAATCCCTATTAAGCTACCACGGGTATTTTTCAGAGAACTAGAACAAATAATTTCACAAGTTGTATGGAAATACAAAAAACCTTGAATAGCCAAAGCAATCTTGAGAAAGATGAATGGAACTGGAGGAATCAACCTGCCTGACTTCAGGCTCTACTACAAAGCCACAGGCATCAAGACAGAAACACAGATCAATGGAACAAAATAGAAAGCCCAGAGATAAATCTGCACACCTATGGACACCGTATCTTTGACAAAGGAGGCAAGAATATACAATGGAGAAAAGACAATCTCTTTAACAAGTGGTGCTGGGAAAACTGGTCAACCACTTGAAAAGACTGAAACTAGAACACTTTCTAAAACCATACACAAAAATAAACTCAAAATGGATTAAAGATCTAAATGTAAGACCAGAAACTATAAAACTCCTAGAGGAAAACATAGGCAAAACACTCTCTGATGTAAACCATAGCAGAATCCTCTATGACCCACATCCCAGAGTAATGGAAATAAAAGCGAAAATAAACAAATGGGACCTAGTTAAATTTAAAAGCTTTTGCACAATGAAGGAAACTATAAGCAAGGTGAAAAGACAGCCTTCAGAATGGGAGAAAATAATAGCAAATGAAGCATCTGACAAGGAATTAATCTCAAAAATATACAAGCAACTCCTGCAGCTCAATTCCAGAAAAATAAGTGACCTAATCAAAAAATGAACCAAAGAACTAAACAGACATTTTTCCAAAGAAGACATACAGATGGCTAACAAACACATGAAAAGATGCTCAACATCACTCATTATCAGAGAAATGCAAATCAAAACCACTATGAGGTACCATTTTATGCTAGTCAAAATGGCTACTATCACAAAGTCTACAAGCAATAAATGCTGGAGAGGGTGTGGAGAAAAAGGAACCCTCTTACACTGTTGGTGGGAATGCAAACTAGTACAGCCACTATGGAGAATAGTGTGGAGATTCCTTAAAAAACTGAAAATAGAACTGCCATATGACCCAGCAATCCCACTGCTGGGCATACACACCGAGGAAACCAGAATTGAAAGAGACACGTGTACCCCAATGTTCATTGCAGCACTGTTTACAATAGCCAGGACATGGAAGCAACCTAGATGTCCATCGGCAGAGCTGTGGTCCATATACACAATGGAATATTACTCAGCTATTAAAAAGAATGTATTTGAATCAGTTCTAATGAGGTGGATGAAACTGGAGCCTATTCTATAGAGTGAAGTAAGTCAGAAAGAAAAATACCAATACAGTATATTAATGCATATATATGGAATTCAGAATGATGGTAACGATGACCCTATATGTGAGACAGCAAAAGAGACACAGATGTAAAGAACAGACTTCTGGACTCTGTGGGAGAAGGCGAGGGTGGGATAATTTGAGAGAATAGCATTAAAACATGTATATTATCATATGTGAAATAGATCGCCAGTCCAGGTTCTATGCATGAGACCGAGTGCTCAGGGCTGGTGCACTGGGATGACCCTGAGGGATGGGATGGGGCGGGAGGTGGGAGCGGGGTTCAGGATGGGGAACACATGTACACCCATGGCTGATTCATGTGAATGTATGGCAAATTGTATGGCACAATATTGTAAAGTAATTAGCCTCCAATTAAAAAAAAAAAAGAAAAGAAAAGAATGGCCTTGCAATGGAGAGAGTGCAAGTTTGATCCCTAGTTGGGAATGGGATCCTAGATGCCACAGGGCAATTAAGCCTTTATACTGAAACTGTAAGAAAAAATCCCAAATGACGCAGCAAAGACCTGATACAGCCAAATAAATTTAAAAATATATATATGTTATGAAATAACTTCTGGGTATACTCCACTGTCATGCACCCATTCTCAGTATATCAGTTTCATCAGTTCAGTCACTCAGGTGTGTCCCACTCTTTGCGACCCCACTGACTGCAGCACACCAGGCTCCCTTGTCTATTACCAGTATTTGAAGCTTGCTCAAACTCATGTACATTGAGTTGGTGATGCCATCCAACTATCTCATCCTCTGTCATCCCCTTGTCCTCCTGCTTTCAATCTTTCCCAGCATCAGGGTCTTTTCCAATGAGTCAGTTCTTCGCATCAGGTGGCTAAAGTATTGGAGATTCAGCTTCAGCATCAGTCCTTCCAATGAATAGTCAGGACTGATTTCCTTTACTGGTTTGATCATTTTACATATGATAATATACATGTTTGATTGACTGGTTTGATCTCCTTGCAGTCCAGGGGACTCTCAAGAGTCTTCTCCAACATGACAGTTCAAAAGCATCATTTCTTCAGTGCTCAGCTTTCTTTATAGTCCAACTCTCACATCCATACATGACTACTGGAAAAACCAAAGCTTTGACTAGATGGACCTTTGTTGGCAAAGTAACGTCTCTGATTTTTAATGTGCTGTCTAGGTTGGTCATAGCTTCCAAGCAAGTAAGCTTGCTTCCAAGCTTACTCCTTGGAAGCAAGGAGTAAGCATCTTTTAATTTCATGGCTGCAGTCACCATCTGCAGTGATTTTGGAGCCCCCAAAATAAAATCTGTCACTGTTTCCATTGTTTCCCCATCTTTTTGCCACGAAGTGATGGGACTGAATGCCATGTTTATGATCATGGCATCCAGTCCCATCAATTTCATATGTAATCTTAAAAAAGCCTTTGACTAAGACCATATGCTAAAGAAATAGTGTCATCTACAGTAGCACCCCCTCCTTTATACATGTAAACAAAACCCTTGTCTCATATTTGTAAATTGGCTTAAAAGATGATGACACATATATAAAATAGGATACCTTGCAGCCACTAAGGTAAACAATAATTACAAAAATTACTTGGAATAAATAAATAATTATTTATTATTATTAAAGTTAGTTTTCAAAAAGTCTTAATGTAAAATGGTAGATAGGCTATAATTACAACTATTTAAAATATTCATGCATATAGACAAGGACTAGAAACTTACATACAAAAATAAAAATAATCATATTAAAGTATTATATTGTTGCTATTTTCTTATTTTACACCATTTAAATAATGTATCTTAACAATCATAACAATTCAAAACTCTTTTTATGATTTTTATCAAACCTGCCATAAATAAGGGATTGAGTACAGTATATTTATGTCCATTTAGTGCTGGTTATAGTTTTACTCTAAAATGACTATATTTAAATAATATAGTAAAAGTTTATTAAGATTTATTATATTTTTGGTATGTAAAATACATACTTTTACTCCCATTTCCCTAAGTCAGGACCTTCTCTGAACTTTTAAAATAACCTCCTTGTGGGTCCAGGTTTGCCTGATCCCCACTTCATCTTCCATTTTTATTGATCACCCTCCTTCCAGCCCATCGTCCATCTTGTTGCCTTGGAAATCTTTCTGAAACACAGATCTGAATTGCTGTGGTCAGTTTAATATCCTTCAGTGGCTCCCCACTTCCCACTGCTCTTTCCACCTGAAATAGTGCAGGGATGTATCCTGTCCTTGCCTTGCTAATGCTGTTACTTCTGAGGTATGCAGCCATACTTCTGTCTCTCTCAGTGTCTTGGAGATTATCTAATCGATGTTAGGAATGTAGTATGCTGTCTGAATTAATGAACGGGTGAATGAAACCACATTAGATTGAGTATTTCTACTGCTAGTTATTTTTTAACTTGTATATATGTTTATGATTATAATATAATTGATTAAGATATTGTCTATTTCAGATACAAAATGGAATCTGAAATAAAATCCTTATTCAGTGAAGAGAACATTGGAAATGAATGTCTTTCTGACCTTATGAATTTTGGTAGGTTTTGTTTTTTCTTTGGTCCCACATTTAAAGGGGAGTTTTGTTTTAAAGATGAAAGTGGGCCACACATTTCAGTCTTTTAAATATTAACTGCTGTTTGTTTTTTTCTAAAGGAATCCAAAAAATCTGCATCTTAATGACCTGTTCTTGAAGAAACTTAATAATGTGTTGCTTTGATTTTGTTTCACCATAGAACAGGAGTTATCAGAACAATGGTGCACATATCTTAAAAATGTAATAAATCCTATTCAGCAATTGAGAGAAGATCTAAAATACAGACAGCATCACATTTCACAGTATTCACACTCACACAGTGAATCTAACTCTATGAAAGTATTGGAAGAGGTCAGTATATCTCCTTTACTTTTAATACTGTAATATTTGGAAGAGTCTGAGATAAACGTTTATGTTTTATGTGCTTAAATAGAATGTATAGCAAATTCTGTCCCTTAATCTGTCCAACATGCTCATTTCTCACCTAGAAATGTTACAATAACCTCATAACCCTGCTTTCCTCCTTTCTCCTCCTTCCAGTGTATTCTGAGGTCCTATCCTAGGGACAGGGATTAAGTCATCCTCCTGGTAAATCCCCTCAGGGCTCCTACTGGCCAGGGTTCCTCCTGTAATAGGGGTGGGGCAAGTGTGCAGCCTGAGCCCCTGACCTTTAGCTCAAGATCCTTAGCGTGAGACCTTTAAAGAGAGACTGTTAGAGTGAGATCCTTAGAGACCGTTAGCATGTAACCATTAAGGGGTGACTGTTAGCCCTGTGGTTACAAGTCCCACTTCACCAGCAGTCAGCCATGAGGTGGTCCTCACAGCACGAAGTGTGGTGAGAAGTGGATCACCACCCTCTCTGGGGTGCTCCAGGCCCTCTGACCTCTAGCTGGCAGGTGAGCTGGTGGACCTGGGGAAAGGGTGAGGGCTGTGTCCTTCAAGGCTCCAGAACTTTCACCATGGCCACCCACTGGCCAGGCCCAGGCCCTGAAGCAACAGCAAAACTCTCCCCAATCCCCATCTTTTAGACCTAATGGTGTGGCAGTCTCCATGGGCCACAGTCTGTAGGACCAGGTTCCCCCAGCTTTGGGCCATGTGATGGCTGGGTCCTGGGCTTCTTGCTCCCTCAGTGATAATGGCTGGGCAAGGCCTGGGGAGTGGACCCTGAAAGTGCCACCGGCTGAGATCTGTCTCCTCAGCCAGGCCTGGGCACTGGTGGGAGGACCCAGACTGCTTGCTGGACTAACGCTCCCAGGCAAGGTAACCGGCTGGCACAGGGACTCCCTCCTCCTAGCCAGAGTCTGGATCTTGGCGGGAGGGGAGAAGTTGAACCTTGGGACTTTGCTCTTTCTTGTTAGAACAGAGACTATCATTTGTTTCAGTGGAGGTTTGCATGATCTTTGTGACCTGACCATGACTTAACTTGGAGAACAAAGGATCTGACACTAGAATTTTGCAACAACTAACTATGGCCCCTCCCTTACCTTTCGTATAAAAAGGGATTTGCTAAAAGCTTTTGGGGAGTTTGGGGTTTTTTAAGGCATGAGCCACCTGTCTCTTTGCAGGGCCCTGTAGCAAGCCTTTCTCTGCTCCAAACTCTGACATTTTGATATCTCTTGGCCTCACTGTGTGTTGGGTACCTGGTACCAAAACTCCCCATGCATCTGACCCCACCTTCCACCTCTTTAGTCTTACTATCTATCTGATACCCTGCTTTACCTACTAGACTTTGTCCTAACAGTGCTGGCCTTCTTCCTATTCCTCACATAGGCCAGACTCCTTCCTGTCTCAAGGCCTTTGCACGGGCTGTTTCTTCTGTCCCACTGATGGCTCTTTTTGTCTTTTAGTCTTAGCATTAATGTCCTTTCCTCTGAGATGCCTGTACTGACCACTCATACGAGAGAAGCCCCAGTCACTCCCTATCCCCTCACCCAGTTTATACCTCACTTACCTCCTCCTGATACTTTCTTACCTACTTTTTTATGAGTTTACTTACTACAATGGCAACCCACTCCAGTACTCTTGCCTGGAAAATCCTATGGATGGAGGAACCTGGTGGGCTACAGTCCATGGGGTAGAGAAGAGTCGGACATGACTGAGCTACTTCACTTGCACTTTTCACTTTCATGCATTGGAGAAGGAAATGGCAACCCACTCCAGTGTTCTTGCCTGGAAAATCCCAGGGATGGCAGAGCCTGGTGGGCTGCCGTCTGTGGGGTCACGCAGAGTTGGACACGACTGAAGCAACTTAGCAGCCACTGACTAGAGCATAAACTCCTTTATCATGGTTGCCACTGTATGTAAGCTTTCAGGTGATTTTTTTCTTACTCTATTTTTTTAGTTGCTTTTGTAGTATTGTCATATTGCTTTCATAAATAATTAAAAATGAACATTAAAAATCAGTGCCCATCTGGGGATTAGTAGCAAGGATGTGAAGAAAGGAGGGGGTGATTGAAACAGAGGCAGTCTGGTAAGCTTTCTGCCTTATCACAAACAAAACTCACTGTGATGCAGAGTGGCTATAATTGAACTCATTTGGGGGTTATCTGTCCAGAAGCCCCTTTAAAGCTCCTTTGCCTGATGGACACTGCCTGGATGTGACATCTCTTGAACCCTCTTCCATGGATTCTGAAAGGGACTTTCACTTATTTAATTTGTCATCACTTACTGACTTTAGAGAAAAATTTCTGTGACTTTAAATTTAAATATTGAATAAATCAATAATTTGCATACCGCTTGCTTTAAATGTCCTATAGGTTGACTTCGTGAAGAAACAATTGAAAGCTGTCTATGAACAACTTAGGCTAGAGCAACAGGAAATAGAAAATTATCTTTCAGACTGGAGCATGAAAGTAAGTGCAATACAGATAGTAATCTATCAATTTGTCATTTATATTAAATAGAACAATCATATAATTTTTTTTTTCAGATATTAGATCATTCTTCAGAAGAAAGAAGTAACCTGCTTAGTCAACTGCCCATGGAATTAGAAACTTTGGAATGTCCATACCCTGACTTGAAATCTTCAATCCTTAATGAATTCTATAACTTTACGGAGAAATATCAAAAGAAACTTCAAGATTTTGATCTGCAGTTAGAAGACATATACAGGTGATGAGCTAAAACTTCTTCAATTATGTAGATTTTTGTCATAAAATTTTTTATTTTTTTTAGGGGTCACTATACTTCTAATTTACCATTTTTAGAGACACCTTGTGCTTGGAATATAGTCTACCAGTAAATGTTTAAATTGACTCTTGAAAGGAGAGGTTTTCTTATTTTTTCTGCAAAGTAATTTCCCTGAAGTAACGGTTTTAAAGATTTGTATATGGTTAAAGTATCTTTCTTATTTATCACTTTACTATTGGTAAGAAATAGTTTTTAAACATGAATTTTTTTAAAACTTGAATTTTTTATAACTGAATTTTCATTTCAAGATATGAAGCTTCTCTTCAGTGGAAATTTTAAAATGAGTACTAAAAATTGATTACAGAGGAAAATATACCCATGTAATTATGTTATCTGTAATCTACCATGATTTTGCCCTATACTGAATACAAAACATATTTTATAAACTTTTTTAGAAAATGCACCGTTAAAATTCAAGTTTAGTTAATTTACAATTTTGTGTTAGTTTCAGGTGTATAGCAAAGTGACTCAGCTATATATATATTTTTTTCAGATTATTTTCCATTATATGTTATTATAAGATATTGAATATAGTTCCCTGTGCTATAGAGTAAATCCTGTTGCTTTAAACTAGACTTTGTCCTAACAGTGCTGGCCTTTCTGTTACTTTATGTGTAGTAGTTTGTTAGTCCCATATTCCAAATTTATCTCTCCACTCATTTCTGCTTTGGTAAGCGTATGTTTGTTTTCTATATTTGTGAGTCTGTTTCTTTTTTGTGCATAGATTCATGTATTATTTTTTAGATTCCACACATAAATGATAACATGTAATACTTGTCTTTCTCTGACTTCACTTAGTAAGATAATCTCTAAGTCCATCCATTTTGCTGTAAATGGCAATAAGAAAATGACTTTTGATTGTATCATGAGAATGACAATCCTCTTCTGAATGACAACTATAATGCTAAGTGACTTAAAATTCTTGTTGGCAAGGCCATCTTCTCTAGTGTAAATTCTATATTAAAATTCATTTAATGAACAAACTGAGAAATGCCACCCTGGGTCAAATCAATAACCTACTTCATATAGTGTTAAGTATATAAAGTTTCTGGGGAACACTTTGTAGGAAAATATGCTTTTTACTCTATTATGTTGAATTCAAAAATTTCCCCAAAGAATGTACATTTAAAAAGAAAGAAACACTATTGAAGGGACATATTTATAGTAAATTAGAAGTAAAAGACACTTCCCTTGAAATGAAAGATGATGAATGTGCAAATATTCAGTTCAGTTCAGTCGCTCAGTCGTGTCCGACTCTTTGCAACCCCATGAACTGCAGCACGCCAGGCCTCCCTCTCCATCACCAACTCCCGGAGTTCACTCAAACTCATGTCCATCGAGTCGGTGATGCTATCCAGCCATCTCATCTTCTGTCATCCCCTTTTCCTCCTGCCCCCAATCCCTCCCAGCATCAGGGTCTTTTCCAATTAGTCAAATTTTCACATGAGGTGGCCAAAGTATTGGAGTTTCAGCTTTAGCATCAGTCCTTCCAATGAACACCCAGCAAATATTAGTTTTTATTATATTTCTTAATGAATTGCTTGTGAATGAAGCTCTTCTATGTAAAATTACTAGTGTTAAGAAATTAATAACAAAGACAATCTTAAATCCACCAACCCGAGCTCTTTGCTTTCTTAGCTTCTTGATCCAGACTCCTCTGTGACAGCTTCTGTGTGTCTCAGCTCTCGGAAAGGCAATCCTAGGTGAAGTCTGTGGCTTTCAAGACCTAAGCTGGTTTCTTACTTCTCTGTGGCAACGGTCACATGTTCCTCATAGGCAAACATGTTTGTGGTCTACTGAAAGCCCCCTGCCTTTCTGTCTTCCTTTCTTCCCATCTTGTAATAAAGCTGAGAAAATATTAATAACATATAATTAATAGTTTATTTATTGATTAATTATACTTTAATTGAAACTCAATCACAGTGAAATATTAACCATGTACTTAGTTTATCTCTAATTGTAAAATAAACATCCTCTCTCCCTTCCCAACCCCAACCTTGTTAAAGAGATTTTAGAACTCATCCAGCAAGGATGAGGGGTTTTTTTGTGTTTGCTGTTGGTGTTTTTAGTAATTAGACTGATTGTGCCATGAAGGGAGGTAAACCTGACTGTCGTTTTAAAGCGGGTTGGCTGCCCCATGACCTTTCTTCCCAGATGGCATCTTGTCCCTCAGGAAAGCTGGCTGAGACTGTGGTATTTCTAGGTTAATGGCTCCTAAACATGGAAGCTTTGCCTTAGCAGCCTGTATCAGCTCCCTTCCACTAGGATCTATTTTTTACAACACACTTTCTTACCTCTGTTTGAATCTAAACTCTTTGTGCTCTTCTTTTGGGTAACCCTGCACCACTCAGTAAAGACTGAGATTCACAGCTCCATTGCCATTACTGAGATTAGAGAATGAGATGAATATGCTAAGATTTCTGCCCAAAGAAGCAGCACTGAAGGAAAAAAAGCTCAGAAAGACTTGACGGAAGAAGTACGATTCACTATGGAATCTGAGGAATGCATAGGGTTAAAATAAGACAGAAGGGCGCTGGTGAGAACCTTCCCAGAAGGTATATTCAATGCTGAGGCTGTAAACCCTAGAAGATAAAGTAATTAGCAATATTTGTATCCTTAGCACCAAGCATATCCTGGCACATAGCAGCTTCTAAATAAATGGTTGCTCAATTGAGATGAATGAAAGGTGAAAACAATGAGGTGAGAGTGGCAAGTCCTGTTATGAGAGCAGTAGAAAAGTACTTTGGAAGAATATGGGTTCATAAATTCTAGTTTAATAGTCTGTTTGTCACATATAATTATCCAGAATAAATTTCATATAGCTAATGATATGTTCTACTTGATGAATATTTATTCAGTAATCCTTAATATATAGTGGTCGCTGCTAAGCTCCTTGGTAAGGGGTTCAACAGGTAGACTAGAATGTGTCCTTCCCTTTGAGAAGGCTTGGAATATTGAGGGGAATGGACATATGCACATTATTTACCCTGACCAAATTATAGACAAATGCCAACTGCAGAGACTATGACAAATATGCTGGCAGTGAATGATGAAACACCAATAAAATTGAATGAGATTTCAGAAGTAGTCTTACTGAGGAGAAAGAGAATAAATAGGCTATTCTGAATAACTACAGAGGTGGTGTGCATCAGAAATCTCTGGCTATTGGTGAGTCAGTCATGTAAATATACTGTTCTATCTAGCACAATGAATTATATGTTTAACTCTCATTTGCCAATATCTGCCATGATTTGGATAAGACCATTTCACCTTTTGGTTCTAGTTTTTAGGCCTTGTAAGAATTTGCATAGCTTGTGTATATGTATGCGTACACCTGCACAAGTGAGTGTGTGTATATTTTAAATAGATGCCTACTGCTAGGACTAAGAAGGCTGAAAGGTCTGGGGGACATTTTTAAATTATAAGAAATTTTCATTGCGATCATGGTTAATCCCAACATTTAACTGCTCCTATTTAGTAGCAGCTTGCCAGTTTGGATTGGAATGATTCCATCCCCAGATCCAAAGGTACACCCTAGCTGGGAATGTGTACCAGTCAGTAGCTTCATTTCCTCAGGCCACAGCAAAAGGTGGTCCAAATCAGAGCAAAGCTCAGAACTTTTGTTAGATACAGGTGAGAAGTAGTGCATTCTTTTCACTGTGGTTCTACCAGGAAAGTACACAACTGTGGTTGCTGCTGGCAGCCATGTTGTGAGTGAAGGAGAGCAGCAAACAAGCAGAGGAGAGGGTACAGATACCATGGGAGACTGGGCTGGTACCTTGTTTGAACAGCATGGGAAACCAACCTCATTGCTGCATTTCCAAAAGCAATTAGTCCAATTAATGTCTTAAATCAGTTTGACTATAAAATTCCTAATTTTATTCAATAGTTGATCTGATTTCAAAATACCCTGCTGCTGCTACTGCTAAGTCGATTCAGTCGTGTCCGACTCTGTGCGACCCCATAGACGACAGCCCACCAGGCTCCACTGTCCCTGGGATTCTCCAGGCAAGAACACTGGAGTGGGTTGCCATTTCCTTCTCCAATGCATGAAAGTGAAAAGTGCAAGTGAAGTAGCTCAGTCATGTCCGACTCTTCACGACCCCATAGACTGCAGCCTACCAGGCTCCTCCATCCATGGGATTTTCCAGGCAAGAGTACTGGAGTGGGGTGCCATTACCCATGACTCATGAAATTAATCTGTTAATTTAATACAATTGGAATTGAAGAATTCTTGAACATTATTCCAGAATATATTAGTAAGATTAAGGTTGTGAAATTGCCCAAAGTTTCAGAATGAAGAATAACTAGGGGTTGTTGTTCAGATGCTCCGTCATGTAGAACTCTTTGCAACCCCATGGACTGCAGCACGCCAGGCTTCCCCGTCCTTCACCATCTCCTGGAGTTTGCTCAAACTCACGCCCATTGTGTTGATGATGCCATCCAACCATCTCATCCTCTGTCACCCCCTTCTCCTCCTGCCCTCAGTCTTTCCCATCATCAGGATCTTTTCCAATTAGTCGGCTCTTCCCATCAGGTAGCCAACTTATTAGAGCTTCAGCTGTAGCATCAGTCCTTCCAATGAATATTCAGAGTGGATTTCCTTTAGGATTTCCTTTAGCAAGTTGGTCTCCTTGCTGTCCAAGAGATGCTGATAGTCTTCTCCAATACCACAGTCCAAAAGCATCAATTCTTTGGTGCTCAGCTTTCTTTTTGATCCAACTCTCACATCCATATGACTACTGGAAAAACCATAGCTTTGACTAGACAGACCTTTGTTGGCAAAGTAAGGTCTCTACTTTTTAATATGCTGTCTAGGTTGGTCATAGCTTTTCTTCCAAGGAGCAAATGTCTTTTAATTTCATGGCTGCAGTCACCATCTGCAGTGATTTTGAAGCCCAAGAAAATAAAGTCTGTCACTGCTTCCATTATTTTCCCATTTATTTGCCATGAAGTGATGGAACTAGATGGCATGATCTCAGTTTTTTGAATGCTGAATTTTAAGCCAGCCTTTTCAACCTCCTCTTTCACCCTCAAGGGGCTCTTTTGTTCCTCTTTGCTTTCTGACATTAGGATAGTATCATCTGTTTATCTGAGGTTGTTGATATTTCTCCCAGAAATCTTGATTCCAGCTTATGATTCATCCAGCCCGGCATTTCACATGATGTCCTCTGCACAGAAGTTAAATAAACAGGATGACAATATACATCCTTGACATACTCCTTTCCCAATTTTGAACTAGTCCACTGTTCTATGTTTGGTTCTAACTGTTGTTTCTTGATGTGCATACAGGTTTCTCAGGAGGCAGGTAAGGTGGTCTGGTATTTCCATCTCTCTAAGAATTTTTCAGTTTGTTGTGATTCACATAGTCAAAGGCTTTAGTGTAGTCAGTGAAGTAGAAGTAGATGTTTTTCTGGAATTTCTTTGCTTTTTCTACAAGAAAAATTTCTGTAAGATATAGCAGATGTTAGCAATTTGATCTCTAGTTTCTCTGCCTTTTCTAAATGCAGCTTATACTTCTGGAAGTTCTCAGTTACGTACTGCTGGAGGCTAGCTTGAAGGATTTTGAGCATTACCTTGCTAGCTGTGAAATGAGTACAATTTGTGGTAGTTTGAACAGTCTTTGACATTTCCCTTCTTTGAGACTGGAATGAAAACTGGCCTTTTCCAGTCCTGTGGCCACTGCTGACTTTTCCAAATTTGCTAGCATATTGAATGCAGCACTTTAACAGCATCATATGTTAGGATTTGAAATAGCTCAGCTGGAATTGCATCACCTCCACTAGCTTTGATTGTAGTAATGCTTTCTGGGGTCCACTTGACTTCACACTTCAGGATGTCTGGCTCTAGGTGAGTAACCACACCACTGTGGTTGTCTCTAAGTAGAAAATTAGAGATACCAAGGAAACATTTCATGCAAAGATGGGCACAGTAAAGGACAGAAGTGAAATTGACTTCATTGTGGCTAGGAGAGTGGTAAAACTTGCATACCAAATATAAATATATATTTAATATTAAAGCAAATTAGAAGATTTTATGTGTCTGTAGCAGCTCAGTGGAACAAAATAGAAATACAGAGAGTATCTATAATAATTTAATTTGATGTAAAGGTAAAATTTTTATACTGTGAGGGAAAGATTGGATTATTTATATGATAATACTAAATAACAGGGAATCAGAAAATGAGGTTAGATCTCTTATTCCATGTAACTCAATGAACTCCAGATGCATTCAAATATGAATAAGAAAAAAAATCATAAAAGAATTAGATAAAAATAAAAACAGATATTAAGTAGTCTTGGAGTAGAGAAGTCCTTTTAAAACATGTTGCTGCTGCTACTGCTGCTAAGTCGCTTCAGTTGTATCCGACTGTGAGCGATCCCAGAGACGGCAGCCCACCAGGCTCCCCCATCCCTGGGATTCTCCAGGCAAGAACACTGGAGTGGGTTTAAAACATGTTACTGCAGTGAAATCATGAAGAAAAAATTTAAATATATACAATGACATAAACATTTAATAAAACTTAACAGGATGTTTCCTCAGGCAAGTATAAAATCTTTAAAGAATAAATATGGACTTCTAATTTTCTGTCCAGCAAGTAAGGGGCTTATCATTTGCTACTCTACTCTAATGAGGAGTAGAAAGTTGAGCAAACTGGAAAATCAACAACTCTTCTTCTGTATGTCAGAGGAATAAGGCCAAGGGCAAATCACTGCACCCAACACTGGAGACACAGGTGATAAAGAGAATCACAAATTATCTGAGAAGAAACCCATTAGCAGAAACTTTCATAGGAACCAGTGTTGGGGTAGGAAAACCTGCACTATAATTGATGAATTACTGGATGCTGAGTGTGGACAACTCAGAATTAAAAATCCTAGGGACCTTAGTCATGAGCGCTCCCCACACTTTTTTGAGTTTTAGCTCAAGGAATTCCACTAGACATCCACAGTTAATCTTTGTGAAAACTCCCCTCAAGCCTCTGGTAAGGGAAGGGGGAAAATACATTTTGAGTAACCCCAGAGGATTCTGTTCTTCTTAACAAAGGCTGCTCAGTGGAAAAGAATCAGCCTTCCAATGCAGGAGACTCAGGAGACTCTTGTTCAGTCCTTGGGTTGGGAAGATCCCACCCTCCTTCCATATTGTTAAAGGGTCAACTGTATAGTTGAATATACAGTGATTTATTTCTGACTCTTTTTTTGACACCTTGGACAGTAGCCTGCCAGGCTCCTCTGTCCATGAAATTTTTTCAGGCAAGAATATGCCTTTCTTACTCCAGGGGATACTTGAATATATAGTGATTTATTTTTGGTTATTTATTGTAGTAGCTAAAGATTAAGGAAATAATCTTAATACCAATAGGGGCTAATTTTGTAAGTTTCTGTACAGTGTATCATTTTCTGGATTAAAAAATAATGTAGGGAATTCCCTGGTGGTCCAGTGATTAGGGCTCTGTGCTTTCACTTCTGGAGACCCTTAGCTCCCCTGGTCTGGGAACTAACATCCTGCAAGCTGCATGGCACAGCCAAAAAAAAAAAAAGGTAAATACTTAGCATTCACTGATGTCAAACACTCTCCAGGGTCAAGCTGATTAGGGTGTGATATAAGGTTAAGCAAACCTTGTAACAGTGTACAGTACACATTTCGTAAATTAGGAAAAAGTAAATGTGTACACTCTCTCTCATTACCTATATGTATATTCAGATATATATTTGCTTATATGTCTGAAAAATACAAAAAAATTGATACCTTTTGTTTCCTTGGGGACAGGAGCTAGAAGACTGGACGTCTGAGTGTGAGAGAAAATTTTTATTGTATCCCCCCCAATTTATTAAACCTTTTGAATTTTGAAACCTGTGAATATAATGTCTATTCTAAAGACAAGGATTTTTTTAAGGAAAAAATAATAAGGTAAAAATTAAATGATAAATAGGAAATATTGGCAAATATCAGGCACAAAAAATTAAAACCATAAAAACATATGAAGACAGTTTGCTAATTAATTGATTGAATGAACAGCCAGAAGTGAAAAGGGACAAAGGAGATGAAGAAGTTATTTATATTTCATATTTTCAACAAATATTTGTTGAGAAATTACTGGCATAAAATAGACAAAATCCCCTGTACTCATGAAGCAAGTTGGAGACACACAGTTAAACGTGATACCTAGTTAAATTATTCACAGCAGTGCATTAGAAGGTGAAAAGTCCTCTGAAAAAAATAGAATTAGAGTAAAAGAGAAGTTGCTGGAGTTGTGGGGGAGGAGGCAGATTGTAATTTTGAATAGATTTTTGGCAATAGTCCCAGTTGAAAAAGTGACATTGAAGGGAAGTCATGAAGGGAGCAAGAGGGCTGCTCATACAGAAATATGGAGTATGAGTGTTCTAGCCATGTTTACTAAGGTGGGTATGTTTCTGGCAGGAGGCTTGTGTGGCAGGAACAGAGTTATAGATGGGAGAAGGGTAGAAAGTATAATCTAAGTGGTAAGAGTGAGGGTGGGATATTTAGAGCCCAATAGCCATTTCTAAAACTTCCAATTCTACTCTGAGTATTATGGGAAGCTATTGGAAGCAGAAGTATGAGGAAATGTGCAGAGTAACAAGACCTAAGTTATGTTTTAGCAGTATCACTCTGGCAGTTGTGTTTATGATGGAGGAAAGGAGGGGCAAGAGAAGACTGAACCTTTAGAAAGTTATTTTAAAAGCCCAGGTGAGAGATAATGATGGCCTGCATTAGGAAGTGGAGGTAGTGTGAAATTATCAGCTTTTGGACACATTTAAAAGGTCACGCCAGTGAGAAAAAGAGAGCAATAAAAGCATAGTCCAGAATTTTGTGGTTGAGGAACTGGAAGGAAGAAGTTACCATTAACTGCGTTGGGGAAGATTGTAAGCAAAGCAGAGGGGAAAATCAGGCATTCAGGTTTGGAACTTTGAGTTTGATGCCATCAGGTGTCCAAGTACAGCCTTTGGGAAGGAAGGCAGTCAGTTTTATAAGTCTGGAGTTCTGGACAGAGATCAGAGCTGGAGATACGTGTTTGTGAGTCACCAGTATGAAATTGGATGTGATCACCAAAACAGTGAGTGAAGGGACAAAGGAGAAGATAAAGACTGATTCCTTGGGTCTGCTGGCATTACAGTGTCAGCATGAAGAGGAGTCACCAAGAAAGGAGATACTAGGTCTGTTAAATACAAAGGAAACCTGAAAAGTGTGCTGTTCCAGAAGGCAAGGTAAGAGGGAGTGGGCAGCACTGTAAGCTAAGGAGGGGTGATACACCAAGTCAAATAAAATAGGACTGGTGGTTGACTGCTGACTCCATATGGAGGTCGTTGGTAACCGTTTTCATTGAAGAAGTGGCAACAAATGCCTGACTGGGTTGGATTCAAGTGAATGGGAGGAAACAGTCGAAGGCAAAGAGCATTGATAATACTTTTGAGAAGTTCTTTTTCAAAGGAGAGCAACAAAGTAGGACCAGACTTTTATGTTGTTGTTTTGTTTTGCTTAAAATGGGACAGATGTCAGTACATTTGATACTAATGAGAATAACCCCTAAGAGGATTTAGTACACAAGTGGTTCAATGTAGAGTATATGGTCAGATTCTGGGAGATGAATTGATATTGTGGTAGCAGTCCATGGAATTCTGCATAATACACATGACAGAGGGATTTATGAAAACCCCTCTACTCATGGAAAAACTTAAAAATACTCATATTTTTACCTATAAAATGGTAAAACACAAAAGGAATTTATCCAAGATTAAAAGTATGGGGGAAATGAATATTTTTATACATGATTAGTATATAAACTCTTTTGAGAGGCAGTCTGGGAATATGTCATCACATATCTTTATATGTGTAAATTATCTTTATCTCTTTAGAAATAATCCTAAGGGAAATAATCATAAAAGTGAAATAAATAGTTGGCTTTGAGAGTGTTCAATATTATTTTTCTTTCTTTAGTGATAGCGAAATCTTCAAAATGACTAAACAGCCAACACAGGGGATTTAGCTTCATCAATTATGATATATCCACACCATGGAATACCACACTGTCATTAATAATTATATTAAAGAATTTTTAATGACACAGGTAGTTGCAATAAGTAGCTATGCAATTAAAAAATCAGGCCACAAAATAGTTTACATAACATGGATTCTCTTTTTTCCCTTTCCCTCTTAGCCACACAAAAAAAAAAAAAAAAGACTGAGATTATCTACCTGCATAAATTATAATAATAGCTATCCCCAGGTAGTAATATTATAAATAATTTTGGCATACATACTATTTCTATTTTATAAAGCAAAAATAGAGACTTTTAAAAATCTAAGTTAAAGAGGGAAGAGGGGACCATTGATATTTATTGAGTACCTATTACATGACATGACAAATACCTGTACTTTTAATCTTCAATACACCTCATTTAAAAAGCTCTATTTTACTGATTTATTTTACGGTTGTAGCTATAGATGAGCACTTTCCCCTAAGTTTCTAAAAAGTAGATAGCTGAACAGGAATGAGTTTCTTCTGATGCATCTGAATAGAAAGCTTCTCCCCCACACCACACCACTTCAAGCATGTATATGTACCAGGGTATTGGTAAATTATGTTGATGACCAGAACAGTGCTGTGTCATACAAGTGTGATGTGAGCCACATACATAATTTAAAATTTTTAACTAGTCATAATAAAACATTTTAAAAGATAAAATTTATTTTAATATTATATTTTTAACTAAATTTAACTTAGTGCAAAATAGTATATTTTTAATATTTAATCAATAATTTAAAATTATTAATGAGGCATATTACATTCTTTTTTTACACAAAATCTTTTGATATCTGGTTTACGCTTCACACCACAGCATACCTGAATTGGGACTGGCCACATTTCAAGTGCTGAATAGCCACAGGTGGCTAGTAGTTACTATCTTGGACAATATGGCTTAAATGTTTTACTAAAACAATTTTTTTAAAAAATTGGCTTCAGTTGAACCTATTTATTTATTCAGTATGTTTGTGAAGCTATTTAAATTCTGTTTGGACTGTATTTCATTAGTAACATGACAAGTTTAATTACTTGTTTTAGACTTAGATGAGATTGTGGCTTTAATTTCCTAACATTTGGTGAATTAATCATATAGATGAGACAAAATTGTTTGATGCTCCACTTAGCTATGTCAGATTTGAAGCCAATATGTGGCAAAAACTATACAGTGATAACAAGTAATTTCTACTTTATTGTTTGAAAAATATATTACATTTTAAAATATTGATTCATAATTATCATTCTTTTATGAGATCTGAACCTTGAGTGCTATTTAAAAACCCACAATGATTTTAACAATTTTGGCCCTCTGGGTGTACATTGTGAAGACCCACTAGTTTTATATTTTTTCAACTAAAAATTTTCAATTTACCCTAACTATTAATGACTTTCAAAATAGCTAGTTAGTAGTATCTGTCCCTGTTTCCACTTTTTCCTCTTCTATATGTCATGAAGTGCTGGGACCAGATGCCATGATCTTAGTTTTTTGAATGCTGAGTTTTAAGCCAGATTTTTCACTCTCCTCTTTCACCTTCATCAAGAGGCTCTTTAGTTCCTCTTTGCTTTCTGACATTAGGGTGGTATCATCTGCATATCTGAGGTTGTTGAGCCACCAGGGAAGCGCTAAAAAAAAATTTGAATGAACATATTCTTACACATGTGACTATATTTTGATGAATACAAGATAGAAGAAAGAGAAAGGAGCATAACAAACAACTGTAATTCGCTTACTTGATGATGTTACAAGAAGTTCAAATGCTGGAGCCTTAATTGTTGTTTAGTCACCGAGTCATGTCTGACTTTTTTGTGACCTCATGGATTATTGCCCACCAGACTCCTCTGTTCATAAGATTATCCGAGAATACCGGAATGGGTTGTCATTTTCTTCTCCAGGGGATCTTCTGACCCAGGTATTAAACCTGCATCTCCTGCACTGGCAGGTGGATTCTTTACCCGTGGAGCCACCTGGAAAACCAGAGCTTTAATTAGCAGGTGGCATTTTTCTCTGAGAATGTAGTCTCAGATCTTTTGGAAAGTTTCAGTGCCTGGGCATGTCCAGTCTCAGGTTCTACATTTCTGACTGTATTTTAAGGGTGGTTAATGAGGAGAGAAGTGCTCAGAAACAAGAGTATTATTATTTGAACACTAACGTACTCACTTAGTCACACTGGTTACGTGACCCCCTCAAGCAATATCCACGGTTACTGCAACTCCCATTTTCTCTTGGCGTATTCCAACACGGATGGTCCAGCCTTACCTGGGAATTTATGTTTCTCCTGGAGAGGTAATAATTGCAAACTGAGATTTTTATTTTTTGTCATATGTATTTCATAGCTTTCTCCTAAAATAAATACATTGTTGAAAAGATTTACTTTGTGTTCTTAGACTAAGAGTCACATTTGGTGATTGCTCAACCTATTCTGGGTTTGCTGTAGGAATAAAATGAAGTTTAAATTCTCTTGACTTCAGTGGAATACATTTTATCAAGGGGAAAAATAGGTCCAATTTCTCAAGGACATCCCCAAAACTAGTCTTAGATTTTTGCTTTTGCTTAATTAATAACTTAGTCTGTGTATTGACGTATATGTTATGTTCATTTAAATGTCTTTTTGGAAAGTACAAGACTAGTGGTAATAAATTTCTAGTTCAGAAGTCTTTATTGTTAGTATCACGGTAGCCCACAACTGCCTTCTTGATATAATTGCTTCACATAGAAGCTATACAGTATAATGGTGCATGAGGCTACATTTTTGATACTTCAGAAAACTGAAAAATCAGGCTTTTACAGGATGGAGTGAGAGTCATTTATGAGAGGTTTTTGTTCTTCACTATATGAAATCAAATTAATCTTGAGTAAATCAGATTGAAGAAAATGGAAACATATCAGCTTGACAGATTTGTGTCCAAGACAATTGGTCTATGCTATTTTTTAACCTGGATGATACAGATAGAATTTGTTATTAAAATAATAAAACCTGTGCAGTTATAGGCAAAGACAGGATTAAAATTTCAATGGACAGGGTTGCCAAATTTTGATATGAGAGGAATTATAATGTCTATTTAATATATCAAACCAACTGTTAATAACAAGTTTTTCCTACTTCCTTGAAGTCCGCCTGTGGATAAATATAACCCTTTGAGGGAACCATATCATTAGAACTGAGACTATGGATAACCAGTAATGTAAGAAACTATGAGCATTGCTAATGTCTAAAAAGTAATAAATTGAGAAAAAGAACCATCATTCTTCTATTCCAGTCTTATAATTCTTAATGACTACTGGTAGTTGGTTTGAGGTGATATTATAAAAGTTTTATGTGACAAATAAAATTTCAGAAGGCCTCATAATCATTAATTAAATTTTTCCTCATCCCATCCCAAAGAAGTAGTCCAATTCTATTATTCTTGCTTTTGAACCTGGAAAATTGAGTAATAATATAAATATAAAATAATTTTATTCACTTCAACTTTATTGCATCTAAAAATATCATTGTCTCTCAAAAGTGAAGAATAAAACGGTAACATGAAAGCAGATTTTGGCTCAATAAGACTTTTTTAAAAAAATTAAATAATACGTTTGTGGGTGATCTTGTCTTTACCAATTCTGTTCACTTGAGTTTGAGCTTGTTTTGTTTTTTTGTCTTAAAAATGGCCTTTGGTGTTGAACACTGGTCAGATATGCAGATGACACCACCCTTATGGCAGAAAGTGAAGAAGAACTAAATAGCCTCTTGATGAAAGTGAAAGTGGAGAGTGAAAAAGTTGGCTTAAAGCTCAACATTCGGAAAACTAAGATCATGGCATCTGGTCTCGTCTGCTGCTGCTGCTGCTGCTAAGTCACTTCAGTTGTGTCCGACTCTGTGCGACCCCATCACTTCATGGCAAATAGATGGGGAAACAGTGGATGACTTTATTTTTCTGGGCTCCAAAATCACTGCAGATGGTGATTGCAGCCATGAAATTAAAAGATGCTTACTCCTTGGAAGGAAAGTTATGACCAACCTAGACAGCATATTAAAAAGCAGAGACATTACTTTGTCAACAAAGGTCTGTCTAGTCAAGGCTATGGTTTTTCCAGTGGTCATGTATGGATGTGAGAGTTGGACTATAAAGAAAGCTGAGGGCCAAAGAATTGATGCTTTTGAACTGTGGTGTTGGAGAAGACTCTTGAGAGTCCCTTGGACTGCAAGGAGATCCAACCAGTCCTTCCTAAAGGAGATCAGTCCTGGGTGTTCATTGGTAGGACTGATTTTGAAGCTGAAACTCCAATACTTTGGCCACCTGATGCGAAGAGCTGACTCATTGGAAAAGACCCTGATGCTGGGAGGGATTGGGGGCAGGAGGAGAAGGGGACGACAGAGGATGAGATGGTTGGATGGCATCACCAACTCAATGGACATGGGTTTGGATGGACTCTGGGAGTTGGTGATGGACAAGGAAGCCTGGTGTGCTGCAGTTCATGGGGTCGCAAAGAGGCGTACACGACTGAGTGACTAAACTGAACTGAACTGAACTGGTCTATTCTCAGTCAGCTAAGCAGTGTCCCTGTTGGTGCTGGTTACTGGACACACTTGTTCTGCATCCCTTGAATCACTGTAATCTTAATAGTATTGATACTTGCCTTCCAAAGCAATATTAGGATGTTACATTTAAAAAGGTCATTTTTCTTCCATTATATGAACTATCAAATAGGATATCATTGGCTAAAAGCAGAGAATATTCAACCCAAGTGAAAGTAACATAAACAATAAGGCTATTTCTTATTTCACTTGAAGCCCAGAGGTAGAGAAGTCTAAGCACAGTGAGGCCTAGTTTCCTGCATTGTCTTGCCTTGCCCTCTGGCGGGATAGATAGATGACCTTCTGTCAGATAACTAGAGCAGTTCCACACTGCCACACTCAAGCAGAAAGAGACCTCTTCCTTGTGTCTTGTCTGAAGAGCCAGGAAACCTTTGCCCCAGAAGACTTCTCCTCCCATTTCAGTGGCTAGAATTGGGACATTTGTCCATGATTATATCAAGCACTGTCAAGAACAGAGAGCCTGAGAATGGTTGATTGTGAATGGCTTAAGATCAATCAAGATTCACTCCCGAGTCTGGAATGGGGCTCACTTTTCCTGAAATGGGTGTGTGGGTAGGGATTATGGAAGAAGATAAATCTTGAATAAAATCAGGATTCTGGTGAGCAGAAGCAAAGATAGAGGCAAGGTCTGCTACAATTTTCTTTTTCTTACTGGTCTTGTGATGACTATAATTCTTTAAAACTTTGCATATGGGATGGTTGAGCCATTATGTTTTACTTTTAACAAGCTGCTTTGTCTTGATATTATTTCCAGATTTCCACTGGGAATCCTACTTCCTCTTAAAACTAGTGGTGAATAGATGTAAGGACAAAGATGATTTAGGTGTATTGCCACTATTCCAGCTACTCCACCTCCAAAAAATATACACATTCTAGGTTAAAAATTTCAGTTTTCGATGCAAACTACTTTTAAAAAGTATCTAAGTAAAAGCAGAATGCTTGTTATGAAAATAGCACTTGCAGCTTCCAAATAAATCTCTTAGCCTCTTGACCAGATTTCCATTCCTAAACCCTCCTGTAAGAAATTCTGGAGCCATCACTTTTGGAACTCTGTCATATTTCTTTCCTATCACCCCTCAGAAGAAAGTGGTTTGGATGCTGGTGCAAGTTCTGGCTTTACCTTATAGGTCACTTTTTTGCTTGTTGATTTTTCAATTCACTGGATTTTGATCATATTCCCAAGAGCCTACTTTATTCTGACTGTCTGAGAAGGTAAACTGAGCAGAGCTTGGGGAGCCTGGAGGGAGAGGACTGCTAAGTGGCAATAGATCTCCTGGAAGACAATGTACACACCCAAACAAAATCCAAGGAGCAGATTCTGTTGGTCAGAAATGAGTCTGAGGTCAGAGAGCCCTTTGTAAACCAGGCAGAAAATCAAAGATAGATTGGTATTTGGACAATAGGCCTGGGATGGAGTAGATTGGTATTTGGACAATAGGCCTGGGATGGAGTTGTGAGTAGCTAGGGAGACAGTTTCAGGAGCTAGGCTGATTAGTTTCAGTATTGGAAGGGTTTTGACTTGGAAAGACAACTTTGAAAAGTGTTGTCAAGTTGTATTTTCTAGAGAGTCAGACTCAATGCAGCCAAACAAGCAGATTGTGTCTGAGCCATCTTTTATCCACATTCTTCCACCAGTGGCTCACTCTCCTGACAACATTACACTTGAAGAGATAAGAGTTTTTCTTTAGGCTAGACTCACTGTGATCACTTGCCAATCAAGGCAGTCATCAGATGCTGGTAACCGCACCAGTTAGCTTCAGGAGGCACTAATTACCAGTTTTCTGGAAAGCCTCCTTTACCCTGAGAAAATTTAAGACAGCTTTCAGGCAGTTTGAAGACACAATCTTTAGTTTCAGAGACTTGTTTCTCCTGTTGTCTTACGTCCTTGCTTGCCATCTTGGCTGTCCCCACACTTCTAAATGTCTTTAGACATGATGGAACCACAACCCTGGGAAGTGATTGAAACATGACTATGAAGAAAACTGGTAGTTAATAATTGTGAGTCTGGTTAGGATTTTTTATGTAAACATGAGAAAACAGGTAATTCAGAACAGAGGACAACAGGGCTGTGAGCATTCAACCAGACCAAAGCCAACTGTCCCCCTAATTCTACCTGTTTGAGTCATTATAAAAAATCCTAACCAGACTCGACTGAGCAACTTCACTTTCACTTTTCACTGTCATGCACTGGAGAAGGAAATGGCAACTCACTCCAGTGTTCTTGCCTGGAGAATCCCAGGGACAGCGGGGGCTGGTGGGCTGCCATCTATGGGGTCGCACAGAGTCGGACACGACTGAAGCGACTTAGCAGCAGCAGCAGCAGTAGCAGCAATATTGGGAAGCAGGGGATGGAAGGTAAGGACTGAGTAGTAAATATCTCACATTCATGCAGGGTAAAATTTCCTGGAACATTTTAAATTAGAAAATTTGGATGGACAAAAAAACAAAAAAGAAAGAAATTGCAGAAACTTACCAAAGACCTTTTGTCTAAAGGTATTTTCAAAAGTACTAAATTTTAGGATAATTTTAAAGTCTTCTTTAAATTTTTCTTTAAATTATAGTCATTTTTCAAATTCAAAGGTAAAAAAGTGATTGGAATATTTTTTGGTATCTGTGTAATTTAGCTAGTTCTGTCATCATAATCACCTGTAAAACGGGTAAAGTAAATAATAACTTTGGAAGGTAAAAACTAACCTTAGTTATTTCATATACTTAAACTATTTTATACAGGTTTTTTTCTACAATGAAAAGATGAAGGTTTGACTAGAAAAGATGAATGTGAAAATTTGAATTTAGAAATTCAGATACATTAAATTTGATTTTATTTTAAATGCTAAGTAGGAAATAGCTAGTTAATTGTTATGAAGAAGTTATCATGTTTGAACATACCTGTTAAATTTTTATTATCAAGGAGACTCAGTATATATATTGTGGTGGGAGTTTTCTCCTTCACAAACAGCATCCTAATGGATATGTATGATGGTGTCATTAGTATTGCTGATGTGAATATTTGCTTTGAAATTTAAGCCAGCAGCTCTGGAAACTGCTATAAATACTCTAAAATAATAATATTGTGAGTATTTATATATCATTTCCACTGGATCATGGAAAAAGCACGAGAGTTCCAGAAAAACATCTATTTCTGCTTTATTGACTACACCAAAGCCTTTGACTGTGTGGATCACAATAAACTGTGGAAAATTCTGAAAGAGATGGGAATACCAGACCACCTGACCTCCCTCTTGAGAAACCTGTATGCAGGTCAGGAAGCAACAGTTAGGACTGGACATGGAACAACAGACTGGTTCCAAATAGGAAAAGGAGTACGTCAAGGCTGTATATTGTCACCCTGCTTATTTAACTTATATGCAGAGTACATCATGAGAAACGCTGGGATGGAAGAAGCACAGCTGGAATGAAGATTGCCAGGAGAAATATCAATAACCTCAGATATGCAGATGACACCACCCTAATGGCAGAAAGTGAAGAAGAACTAAAGAGCCTCTTGATGAAAGTGAAAGTGGAGAGTGAAAAAGTTGGCTTAAAGCTCAACATTCAGAAGACTAAGACCATGGCATCTGGTCTCATCACTTCATGGGGACTATAGATAGATTACAAATAGATGGGGAAACAGTGGAAATAGTGGCTGACTTTATTTTTCTGGGCTCCAAAATCACTGCAAATGGTGATTGCAGCCATGAAATTAAAAGACGCTTACTCCTTGGAAGGAAAGTTATGACCAACCTAGACAGCATATTAAAAAGCAGAGACATTACTTTGTTAACAAAGGTCCATCTAGTCAAGGCTGTGGTTTTTCCAGTGGTCATGTACGGATGTGAGAGTTGGACTATAAAGAAAGCTGAGGGCCAAAGAATTGATGCTTTGAACTGTGGTGTTGGAGAAGACTCTTGAGAGTCCCTTGGGCTGCAAGGAGATCCAACCAGTCCTTCCTAAAGGAGATCAGTTCTTGGTGTTCATTGGAAGGACCGATGCTGAAGCTGAAACTCCAATACTTTGGCCACCTGATGTGAAGAGCTGACTCATTTGAAAAGATCCTGATGCTGGGCAAGATTGAGGGCAGGAGGAGAAGGGGACGACAGAGGATGAGATGGTTGGATGGCATCACCAACTCAATGGACATGAGTTTGGGTGGACTCCAGGAGTTGGTGATGGACAGGGAGGCCTGGTTTGTTGTGGTTCATGGGGTCACAAAGAGTCAGACACGACTGAGTGACTGAACTGAACTGAAATATATCATTTCTTATAAGCATGTTTTTCATTTTTATCTTACATGTACCAAAAAAATGACTTACAATTTGTGTAACTGTGGTAATTGGAAAAAGCTGTTGAGATGTGAGGTTTCTAAAATCAATAGCAAATGGATGTGATCATTGTTCATAGCATACTTGGTTTGAAATATCTCGTTTTAATGTTATCATTTCATATGTTTATGTGATTTTAATGTTGCTAAAATGGCACCTAATTAATACATTTATGCAGTGTATAAAAATGCACTGAGTGCCACAAATTCTTCTGCTGCTATATTTTTTTATAGCGATGTACACTGCTTAATGCATGCTTTTATTTAAAAATCATTTTTGTAAATGTTTGCTATTTGCACTTTCTCTTTGAGGACAGCCACAATCTTATACCACAATTCAGTATGAGAAATCATCAAAGCAATTAGCTTAGAAGTACTTCTCCATTTACCAAAGGATTTAAATTATTTTTGACAATTATGGGTAAGATTGCTCATACATTATCTTAGGTCAGGTTCTGTAGAAGCAGTTCTGAGATAGGGATTGTAAGAACGAGTGGTTTGTTGGGCCAAGCTCTCAGGAAAAGGATGGTAAGGGAAGCAGGATGAAGGAGGGGAAGATGTCTGTGCGGAATATCTCAGTGGAAACAGGTTACCGTTTGCGCATATAGTGAAACTCCAGAGCACAAATGGCATCACAGAGTTGGTCTCATCTTGAAGCAAGTGGACTGGTCTTCTGTGCCCCATGTCAGCCAATCATTGCTTGGGGTTGGCTCTCAAAGGTGGGTGGGAGAGTAGCCTCCTGGGTGAGATTATTCCCATTTGGCCCAGGACAATTCTCCAGAGGAGAAATTTACACCTGTGAATTATCAGCATCTTGATGATGGGAATTCTAGTTCATCAAGGTGACTGCGCCTAGCTTCATCAGCAGTCTTTATGTAGATAAATAACAATTTAAAAGAGAACTGGGACTTCCCTGGTGCTCCAGTGGCTAAGACTCCAGGTTCCCAATGCAGGGGGCCCAGGTTCTATCTCTGGTCAAGGAACTAGATACCACACACAATTAAAGATCCAACATGCTGCAACAAGGACTGGAGATCCCGTGTGCCACAAGTAAGACCTGGCACAAATAAGTAAATAAAAAAAAAACAAAACAAAAACAGAACTTACTAGACCTAGGTTCTGTTTCTTCCTCCTCCCCAGCACATACATCCCTGCACATCCACATTTGTAATCAAATATAGATGGAAATTCAAACTGTATTCAAGTTCTTTTGATTACAAAAACAATTTAAAAGCATAAATGAAGAATGGACTGTGGATCTATTCCCTTTTCTGGTTGCTTGCCAAATAGAAATAGAGAATTTCTGTGGCTACATGTGTGTGTGCTCAGTTGTGTCCAACTCTTTGCGACCCCATGGACTGTAGCCTGCCAGGCTCCTCTGTCTGTGGAATTTTCCAGGCAAGAGTACTGTAGTGGGTTGACATTTGCTACTCCAGGGGAGCTTCATAACCCATGGATCAAAGCTACATCTCTTGTGTCTCCTGCACTGGCAAGTGGATTCCCTACCATTGTGCCACCTGGGAATCCCTTTCTGTGGCTACATCTGCTGTTAAATGCATTTACGTGGATCATGAACGAAATGAGTTCCTTGAGAGAGGACCTGAGATACTGTCCATGAAGACTTGAAAGTAAAAGTCAGCCCAGTCATGTCCAACTCTTTGTGACCCCATGGACTATATAGTCCATGGAATTCTCTAGGCCAGAATACTGGAGTGGGTAGCATTTCCCTTCTCCAGGGGATCTTCCCAACCCAGGGATCAAACCCAGGTCTCCTGCATTGCAGGTGGATTCTTTACCAGCTGAGCCGCAAGGGAAGCCCAAGAATATTGGAGTGGGTAGCCCATCCCTTCTCCAGCAGATCTTCCCTACCCAGGAATAGAACCGAGGTCTCCTGCACTGCAGTCTGATTATTTACCAACTGAGCTATCATGGAAGCTCAAGGGTGTTTTAAATGCCAAAAACACCCAGGCAAGCTTTTTACCAGGCTTAATACTCCTATTTGAGATTCTTTATTTGTGGACACCTTATTGTTGTCTATATATGCATAACCGATTCAGAGAGAACCCAACACTTAATTTGTTTAATGAGTGAAATCTTGAATTCTTTATCTGCTATAGATTGTTATGTCATACAGAAGAACAGCAGACTTTGTTTCTTCCTAATGGAATATTTCCAACCCACTTTTTCTTCCTATTACAGAGCTGTTAGAGAAGGTATCTTCTTTGAAAAATAATTTTGTTTCTTTCTTACTACTTATCCGAATAACAAAATACCTTAAGAAACTGAGTAACTTGAATGAGGATGGTAAAATGTCAATTAATATCAATGATTTAAAGAGTTTTTATTGTTTTAAATCTCCAAATAGTTTACAAGGGCATAGAGGACATATTATAAAAATGCTTTAAATTGCTTTAAAGTAGAAGACATTGACATGGTAGAAATAAACAATAGTAAGTCTTCATTTTAGATCAAAGAAATATTTGTTGCTAATAATATTCACTCTGATTGCATCTGTATTTGATTATTCCAAAGTATTAAATAAGAATAATGACATGCAAATAAACTAAATAATAAACAGACATTAATTCAGTCTACAGCTCAAGCTGATCCTGTAGCCTTTTCACTCTGCATAGGGCTTTGCTAATACTTCCTGTAGAACACAAAGCCTAGGAAAATTCTGAATTAAAAGTATTTTGGAGCATAGTGGCCTTGTTATTGGGAAGGTGACTTGTAGGGATCCTATGAAAATGATTTCTTTATCACTTTGAAATCTAATGCCATTGGGTATCTTTTTACTACCAACATTTAGTCTTAGCGCCACAATGCAGAAAGTTGAGGGGATAAAGTAAAAGAGAATTTTAAACTTACTTTTAATATCAAACCATAATATGTCCCTTCTTCAGGCCTTAGTTTCCTTTATGTAATTGTTCATTTGTCTACATTTGTATTTTCCTCCAGTCTAGAAATAGAAATTTTGTTGAATTAGCAAAATTCCTTTTTAATCTATATGCTTAATAATTTATTTTCCAATGTTTGTTTATTTCATTCATTGTCATGCTTTTTAAAATATTGTTATAAGAAAGATAGAATATCTTAAAAATATGATGTCTCATTGTCAAACTTCTTCAGATTAAGCCTGGAACTCATGGCAACATGAAATAATGAAAGAACCCAATGTGTTAGAATTTAGAGCCTTTTATAGAGCAGACATTTTATTTGGCTAATGTATTTTTTTCCAGACTTCATTTTATGTAATCGTTGTTTTCTAACAGCTTAAACAGTTTGAGGTCCCTCAATCTCCTTTGACTGCTCAATAATCATAATATCATGTGATATTTTTGTTGCTTCCAGAAACTTCCAATTAAGTGATGAAGACCACTGGATTTACCAGGCTGTTTTGGATCAGTATCCTGGGGATCTCTGTGGCAGAAGGACTTTGTATCTGGACATGTTACAAAGATGTCTTCCACACAAATCGAGGCATGATTTGGTGAGTGCTTGACCTTATATTAGAGAAGGAAATGGCAACCCACTCCAGTGTTCTTGCCTGGAGAATCCCAGGGACCGGGGAGCCTGTTGGGCTGCCGTCTATGGGGTCACATAGAGTCGGACACGACTGAAGTGACTTAGCTTCAGTCCTTGTATACTGCCAAGCTAAATTGTTTTGGTGGTCAATAATTACTAAACTATACGCATGCACACACACACACACACGCACACACACTCTCTCTCTCTCTCTCTCTCTCTCACACACACACACACACACACATCTTCCCTGGTGGCTCAGCAATAACAGAATCCCCTGCAATGCAGGAGACCAGTCTGCCATGTGGGAAATCTGAGTTTGATTCCTGGGTCAGGAAGATCCCCTACAGAAGGAAATGGCAAACCACTCCAGTATTCTTGCCTGGGAAATCCCATGGACAGAGGAGCCTGGCAGGCTACAGTCCATAGGGTCGCATTAATTGGAGATGACTTAACAACTAAACCACCACCGTAGACACACACACACACACACACACACACACACACACACACACACACACGCGTATTTTAAAAAGTTATTTTTAATTGAAGGATAATTGCTTTACAATGTTATATTGGTTTTTGCAATACATCAACATGAATCAGCTATGGGTATACACATATGTTCCCTCCCTCTTGATCTTCCTACTCACCTCCCACCCCAAACCACTCCTCTAGGTTGTCACAGAGCAGCAGGTATATATGTATATATATATGTGTGTGTATATATATATACACTTTAAATGGTGCTCTAAAATTATTTTTTCCTAAACTCTAGAAAATAATAGGGTTATATGAAGGGTTATATGAAGGTTATATATAGGGTTATATAATAATAGGGTTATAGGTATGAAGTCTGTTGTTTTACAAGACAGCATGGTGCATAACTATGCTAAAGCCTTTGACTGTGGATCACAACAAACTGTGGAAAATTCTCAAAGAAATGGAAATACCAGACCACCTTACCTCCCTCCTGAGAAACTTGTATGCTGGTCAAAAAGCAACAGTTAGAACTGGACATGAAACAACAGACTAGTTCAGAATTGGGAAAGGAGTACCTCAAGGCTGTATATTGTCACTCTGCTTATCTAACTTCTGTGCAGAGTACATCATGTGAAATGCTGGACTGGATTGAATCAAGATTGCTAGGAGAAATAGCAACAACCTCAAATATGCAGATGATACTATCTTAATGGCAGAAATTGAAGAGGAACTAAAGAGCCTCTTGATGAGAGTGAAACGGGAAAGTAAAAAAGCCGACTTAAAACTCAACATTCAAAAAAAACTAAGATCATGGCATCCAGTGCCATCACTTCATGGCAAATAGATGGGAAAAAATGGAAACAGTGACATATTTTATTTTCTTGGTCTCTAAAATCACTGTGGATGATGACTGCAGCCACAGAATTAAAAGACGCTTGCTCCTTGAAAGGAAAGCTATGACAAACCTAGACAATGTATTAAAAAGCAGAAACATCACTTTGCTGACAAAATCCCATCTAGTTAAAGCTATTGTTTTTCCAGTAGTCATGTATGGATGTGAGGTTTGGACCATAAAGCAGGCTGAGTGCCAAAGAAATTGATGCTTTTGAATTGTGGTTATGGAGAAGATTCTTGAGAGTTCCTTGGATAGTAAAGGATCAAACCATAGGAAAGGATCAATCCATAGGAAATCAACTATGAGTATTCATTGGAAGGACTGATGCTGCAACTGAAGCTCCAATGGTTTGGCCACCTGATGCAAAGAGCCAACTCATTGGAAGACCCTGATGCTGGGAAAGATTGAGGGCAGTAGGAAAAGGGACAACAGAGGATGAGATGGTTGGATGGCATCGCTGACTCAATGGACATGAGTTTGAGCAAGCTCAGGGAGATGGTGAAGGACAGGGAAGCCTGGTGTGCTGCATGCAGTACATGGGGTCACAGAGTCGGATATGACTTAGCAACTGAACAACAACATGTTGCATAAAAAGATGGGAGACCCCTCTGGCAACATTTATTCTGTGGCTTACCCCAGAGAGCTTCACCATGGTCCTCTGGGTTGCTCTGCTTGTGTTTGACTTCCAGGTGTCTGCAAATTCATCTGCCAATCTCAGAGATTCTGCCATTCCTTGAGTCTTGCCAGAAAATGGGTTTTTGCCCTTCCATTCACACAGCCTGCCACATCTCAATCCTTCTAGTCATGGGGAAGCCAAAACTTGCCTTAGGAGCTTGTGTCTACCTACACCATCCCCACCACAACTCCACTTGATCCCCTAGATGGGTCTGAACATAAATGCCCCAAATTCATAAATCAGAGTCTTGTCTGAAGTTTCCCTGAGACAGGCCTGGGAAGTTATGGTTAAATTCTTTACTGGACAAGACCACAGAGACAAGGAAACAGAAGTTACCATGTCACCAATGAATTTCACAGTAATTCACTTTAAAACATATATGTAAACAAACATGTATGGACTCCTACCTTTTAAATATTATAGGCCATGCCATAAAATAGTATTACATACTCTGTACTTTTGTAATTGTTTTAAATCAAGTAACAATACTTGAGGGAGGAGGATGGGAGGGAGTTTCAACAGGAGAGAATATATGTATACCTATGGCTGATTCACGTTGTGCTTTGACAGAAAACAAAAATTCTGTAAAGTAATTATTCTTCAATAAAACAATAAATAAATTAAAAAAACAATACTAACGTGTATAGAATTTATTTTATGTCAGTCATGTAGTGCACATAATAGTGGATGAGAGAAGTACTATAATCATCCTTACTTTTCAGGTGAAGAAACTGAAGCAAAGGCCACACAACTAGTTATGACCAACCTCTCCTATCCCATTAATCCCCATTCAGTTATTTGTTTTCCTTCTGACCTTTATTTTATTGCAAATTCTTGTTATGCAAAAAATATGTTATATAATATTAATAATTCATTCTAGATTTTATACAAGTCCTAATTTATTAAGTTGGAGCTTTCATTTTATTCCTTATTGATTCCATTTGTATCTGTGACCAGCTGTCATTTTGAACTGTGTGTAGATTTTTGTATTTGCCTACTGTTAATATGATAAAGATTATTGCATTTACTTCTTACATTGGGATAATTAGTATGCATTTCTGTATGATGTGTACATCCTTTCTTAGTGTTTGACAAGTTTTAAGCATAGTCTTGGCTTTGAGGACTAAAGCTAAGAATTTATAGAATGGATTTTAGTAGCTGATATTTGATTTAAGTGAAGCCATAGCCTATTTCATTATGTACTTAGTTCAGTTCAGTCGCTCAGTCATGTCCGACTCTTTGTGACCCCATGGACTGCAGCAGGACAGGCCTCCCTGTCCATCACCAACTCAAACTCATGTCCATTGAGTCGTTGATGCCATCCAACCATCTCATCCTCTGTCGTCCCCTTCTCCTCCTGCCTTCAATCTTTCCCAGCATCAGGGTCTTTTCCAATGAGTCAGCTCTTCGCGTCAGGTGGCCAAAGTATTGGAGTTTCAGCTTCAGCATCAGTCCTTCCTATGAACACCCAGGACTGATCTACTTTAGGATGGACTAGTTGGATCTTCTTGCAGTCCAAGGGACTCTCAAGAGTCTTCTCCAATACCACAGTTCAAAGGCATCAATTCATTGGTGCTCCGCTTTCTTTATAGTCCAACTCTCACATCCATCCATGACTACTGGAAAAACCATAGCTTTGACTAGATGGACCTTTGTTGTCAAAGTAATGTCTCTGCTTTTTAATATGCTGTCTAGGTTGGTCATAGCTTTTCTTCCTAGGAGCAAGCGTCTTTCAATTTCATGGCTGCAGTCACTATCTGCAGTAGTTCTGAGCCCCCAAAAGTAAAGTTTCTCACTGTTTCCACTGTTTCCCCATCTATTTGCCATGAAGTGTTGGGACCAGATGCAATGATCTTAGTTTTCTGCATGTTGAGCTTTAAGCCAGCTTTTTCACTCTCCTCTTTCACTTTCATCAAGAGGCTCTTTAGTTCTTCTTCACTTTCTGCCATAAGGGTGGTGTCATCTGCATATATGAGGTTATAGATATTTCTCCTGGCAGTCTTGATTCCAGCTTGTGCTTCTTCCAGCCCAGTGTTTCTCATGATGTACTCTGCATATAAGTTAAATAAGCAGGGTGATGATATACAGCCTTCATGTACTCATTTCCCTATTTTGAACCAGTCTGTTGTTCCATGTCCGGTTCTAACTGTTGCTTCCTGACCTGCATACAGATTTCTTAAGAGGCAGTTCAGGTGGTCTGATACTCCCATCTCTTGAAGAATTTTCCACAGTTTATTGTGATCCACGCAGTCAAAGGCTTTGGTGTAGTCAATAAAGCAGAACTAGATGTTTTTCTGGAACTCTCTTGTTTTTTCAATGATCCAGTGGTTGTTGGCAATTTGATCGCTGGTTCCTCTGCCCTTTGTACATCCAGCTTGAACATCTGGAAGTTCATGGTTCACATATACTATTGAAGCCTGGCTTGGAGAGTTTTGAGCATTACTTTACTAGCGTGCAAGTTGAGTGCAGTTGTGTGGTAGTTTGAGCATTCTTTGGCATTGCCTTTCTTTGGGATTGGAATGAATACTGACCTTTTCCAGTCCTGTGGCCACTGCTGAGTTTTCCAAATTTGCGGCATATTGAATGCAGCGCTTTCACAGCATCATCTTTTAAGATTTGAAATAGCTCAACTGGAATTCCATCACCTCTACTAGCTTTGTTTGTAGTGATGCTTCCTAAGGCCCACTTGACTTCACATTCCAGGATATCTGGCTCTAGGTGAGTGATCATACCACTGTTTACTTAATTAACCATCAGATCAGATCAGATCAGATCAGTCGCTCAGTCATGTCCGACTCTTTGCAACCCCATGAATCACAGCACGCCAGGCCTCCCTGTCCATCACCAACTCCTGGAGTTCACCCAGACTCACGTCCATTGAGTCAGTGATGCCATCCAGCCATCTCATCCTCTGTCGTCCCCTTCTCCTCTTGCCCCCAATCCCTCCCAGCATCAGAGTCTTTTCCAATGAGTCAACTCTTCTCATGAGGTGGCCAAAATACTGGAGTTTCAGCTTTAGCATCATTCCTTCTAAAGAAATCCCAGGGCTGATCTCCTTCAGAATGGACTGGTTGGATCTCCTTGCAGTCCAAGGGACTCTCAAGAGTCTTCTCCAACACCACAGTTCAAAAGCATCAATTCTTCGGTGCTCAGCCTTCTTCACAGTCCAACTCTCACATCCATACATGACCACAGGAAAAACCATAGCCTTGACTAGATGGACCTTTGTTGGCAAAGTAATGTCTCTGCTTTTGAATATGCTATCTAGGTTGGTCATAACTTTCCTTCCAAGGAGTAAGTGTCTTTTAATTTCATGGCTGCAGTCACCATCTGCAGTGATTTTGGAGCCCAGAAAAATAAAGTCTGACACTGTTTCCACTGTTTCCCCGTCTATTTCCCATGAAGTGATGGGACCAGATGCCATGATCTTTGTCTTCTGAATGTTGAGCTTTAAGCCAACTTTTAATTAACCATACCTAAATTATAATTTTTTTTAAGTAGGTGCCACCTTATCTTTTTTGCTAGGTTCTTTTCTCACATCACTTAGAGGTTATAATATATTAAATTCAGAGATGTGGTCTATACTAGTAAAATGAAGAATTATTTAGGTCGTCAACTCTTAATTTCAGGTGACATACCTTTATATAGGGGCCTCCCAGGTGGCACTAGTGGTAAAGAATCTGCCTGCCAGTGCAGGATATGCAAGACACATGGGTTCAATCCCTCGTTCAGGAAGAACCCCTGGATAAGGGAATAGCTAGCCACTCCAGTATTCTTGCTGTAAGTCCCATGGATGGGGGAGCCTGGCAGGCTACAGCCCATGGGGTCACAAAGAGTTGGACATGACTGAGCAACTGAGCTCTCATAGACACACACACACCTTTTTATAAGGAGTATTTCAGAATCACCTACAGAGGTTTTTCAAACTCTTAAGGCTATCTCTCTTCCTCTTCTTTCTCTTAAGACTCAGACCTCCCAGGGTTGGTATTCACTGGCAGTAGGAACTATTGATATCCGTGTAAGAATGTCATGCCCTTCAAGAGCATAGGATGGGAAGAGCTACTGTCAGTGCTATAATTATTTTAAGTTTAGATGTTCTAATATCTGATTGTTTCCCTAATCAATGGCAAACTGAGTTTTTAGAATTATTATCGCAATTTTTAATGTTTATTAGCACATGTCTAACCAAAGCACCTGAAGTTGTTATTAATATAACAAAACTGATTTAGATAGAGTATTTTTAAAATTATATGCAGGGGAAATCATGTTTTCTGCTCATAGATTCATTACCATATAGAAGTAGAAGTTGTTCTAGGACCACCTGGCCTGACTCCATCCTGTATGAGAACTTAAAAAGAATAAATGACTGGTCCTCAGTCACCAATTAGCCATGGACCCAGAAATCTGGGACTGGTACCTGATCCTGATTGTTGTATTTACTATTAAGATATTTGGTCTTCACTTTTCAAAATCATTGATTTTAATTCATTTTATTCACTTTTCTAGCAATGACATAACACATAAGCTCAGTTTCATAATAAGCATTTATCATCTGTTTTCTTTTCAGGTCGAACATGAGAAATATTGTAATCAATATCGCTTTGCTAAGGAGCAGCGAAGAATCCTGATATTGAGTTGGAATAAGAATCGGCGAGACTTTATACAGAAGGCTGTGCTGACACTGGCTGAAGCCTGTGCAACTCATGAAATGGAAAGCATGTTGGCTAAGGACAGGAAAAAGCAACAGGAAGTGTGTGCGGATCTGAAAGCCAAGGTGAGACGCTTTGCAGATGATGCTTCAGTATTTGCCTGAGTATTCATTTCAGAATTAACTTTTCCTGTTTGTTCAATTCCAACCTAAAATTTCTCTAAAAAGCCTATTTTGAATAAAATTATTAGCTTGAACTATATGAAATTGCAATTCCTTTAAGTCAAAACATTATAAACAATCAACAGTTTCATACAGTTCAACCTGAAGTCGAACAGGAGGTAAGTATTGAAGTTTTGATTGTGAATATCCAATACCAACTACGAATGCTATACATCAGCATGGGGTACGGGATGAAAATGCAGTGTAATTATAGAGTAAATGTCTGATACTTGTTCAGACTCAGGAACCTCTCATTCTCTTTAAAGAGTTTTTTTAAAAAAAGGATCCAGTTACGAAGAGGAGGGAGGATTTGTGAACAGATACGTTGGGGAGAGCTTGATGGGCTGTGTGAGCTCTCAACAAAGTGAGATGGGGAGCAGATTGGGTTTTCCTCCTGCCCAGACCCAGCGAGGAACCTCCAGGATGGCTTGGAGAGTTGAGTGGGTAACCCTTGTAGTGGAGTCTTGGGGACTGGTGTCTGAGGCTCGCAGGGAAGTACTGCTGCTGCTGCTGCTAAGTCGCTTCAGTCGTGTCTGACTCTGTGTGACCCCAGAGACAGCAGCCCATCAGGCTTCCCTGTCCCTGGGATTCTCCAGGCAAGAACACTGGAGTGGGCTGCCATTTCCTTCTCCAATGCATGAAAGTGAAAAGTGAAAGTGAAGTCGCTCAGTCGTGTCCGACTCTAGCGACCCCATAGACTGCAGCCCACCAGGCTCCTCCGTCCACGGGATTTTCCAGGCAAAAGTACTGGAGTGGGGTGCCATTGCCTTCGCAGGGAAGTACAGACAGCACAGAATCTGGAAGTACAGAGAAACTGCCTTAATGGCAGAACTGCAAACAAGAGTGGCTGCTGTGTTGGGAGTAATCGCACTCCTCAAATGGATCACGGGTGCATGAGTCCCAGAGGCCCCAGGTGGATTTGGCCTCCCTAGGAGTGTTGAAAGGGCCGTCAAACATAAATTGTATCATGTTTTAAACTTCTAAGTAAGGAAAATTATGATTGGGGGTGACACTGAATCCTCACAGCTAATGTGAGATGAATTTTTGTGTGGGTAAAGCTGTCCCTAAGGTGACCTGCCTACTTTGCAGGATGCCTGGGAGCTGTGATGTGCCCATTCCCCTTATACTTAAAGAGTAGAATGGCCTGACCCAATCAGACTGGAGGAGCTGAGACAGGAGGAGGAGTTGACTAATCCTTCGCTGTTGAAGTCCCTAGGCAGGGGACTGTTCGGACCTCACAGAATTGCTGAAAATACTATTAACCATGAAACTGTTGAATCAGGAGTTAGTGACCTTAGGCAGTTCTCTGAAACTTACTTCTGTAACTGCAGTATAATGCCAACTGCTTGTTTGTACTTGAGAAATAAAGATACATGCGACACACAAACACACACACACACACAATTGTATTGAGGTACAGCATACACACAGTAAAGTGCACAGATCTTAACTTATTGATAAATGACATAGTAGGAGGATGTTGTAAACTTTTATTCTCTTGAAAGAAAAAATAAGCTGGTAGATGTTACATTATAGCAATTAATAGCATATAAAAACAAATGTCTTGGACTTCCCTGGTGATCCAGTGGCTGAGAATCTGCCTGCCAATTCAGGGGACATGAATTCAGTCCTTGGTGCGGGAAGATTCCACATGCCTCAGAGCGACTAAGCTCATGTACCACAGCCACTGACCCTGTACAGCTAGGGGCGTCTGCACTTTCTAGGGCCCTGGCGGCACAACTAATGGGTCTGTGTGCTGCAACTACTGAAGCCCTTCACCTGGAGCCGTGCTTCATCATAAGAGAAGCCCCCACAGTGAGAAGCCCATGCGTGGCAACGAGAGAGTAGTCCTTGCTCCCACAACCAGAGAAGAGCCCACACAGCAACAAAGACCCAGCACAGCCATAAATAAATAAATTAAAAACCAAATAAATAAATGTCTCTATTAGAGGAAAAATTTCTCCTCTGCAGTTTTTTAAACAAAAAGATATTTATTTTGACATTGCATAAACTTAGGACCTAAAAGCAATAGAATTTACATGAAGCTTCCAAGGTGGCTCAGATGGTAAAGAATCTGCCTGCAATTTGGAAGACCCAGGTTTGATCCCTGGGTCAGGAAGATGCCCTGGAGAATAGAATAGCTACCCACTCCAGTATTCTTGCCTGGGAAACCCCATGGACAGAGGAACCTTGTGGGCTATAGCTCATGGAGTCACAAAAAGTTGGACATGACTGACAAACGCACACACACACAAAGCCCAATCTACCATGTCCTACAGAGCTAATGCACGTTTCATCTCCATCTGTGGCTGATAAGAAATACTCAGTGACTAAAAAAAAACAAGAGAGGAAGGATGGTCAGGGGTCTTGCCAAATCCTTATATACGCCTAGTCTGTTTATACTCATTTTGCACACATTCAGGATGTGCTGAAGGGGATATTTTCTGGTTTTGTATCACATAGAGGTAAAAATACATGGAGTGGAGTCCACAGAATATAAGTGTACTATTGAATAAAGTTCTACAAATATATGCTGCCCATAGAAATACCACTGAGATCAAGATACAGAAGGGCTCAGAATGCTCCCTCACCCCTCTTCTCAGTATAGACTGTGCTTAGTCACTCAGTCGTGTCCGGCTCTTTGTGACCCTGTAGACTGTAGCCCTCCAGACTCCTCTGTCCATGGGGTTTCTCCAGGCAAGAACACTGGAGTGGATTACCATGCCCTTCTCCAGGGGATCTTCTGAACCCCATGGATTGAACCCAGGTCTCCCACATTGCAGGCCGATTCTTCAATCTGAGCCACAAAGGAAGCCTAAGAATACTGGAGTGGGTAGCCTATCCCTTCTCCAGGGATCTTCCTGACCCAGGAATCAAACCAGTTTCTCTTGCATTGAAGGCAGATTCTTTTCCATCTGAGCTACAGAGAAGTCCCCCCAATATATACTAGCCTCATCCATGACTACTATTCCGAATTCATCTAATCATTCAAGATTGTTTTGCTTATTGGTGAATTTCATATGAGTCAAATCATACAGTTACTCTTTGATACTTCTTTCATGTATCATATCTGTGAGTTCCATCCTTGCTGCATGTAATAATCATCTGGGTAATATTTTGTGCACATACGTATACCACAGTTTATATTTTCTCCTGTTGGTGGACATTTGATTTGCTTCCAGCTTTTCATGTTATGATAATGGTGCTATGAACATCCTTGATCTTGACTTATGGTGGTCATAGGCCCTTGTAACTCTTGAATAATTACCTCAGAGTGGAATTGCTGAATCATAAGGCTCATGTTAAATACTTCCAAATAGTTTTCCAAAGTGGTTATACAAATTTACAACCAGTTTCAGTTAATCCACGTTCTTGCCAACATTGGTATTGCCAAATCTTTAACTTCAGCTAATCTGATGAATGTGTAGTGGTACATCATTATGATTTTCATTTGCATTTAGAATAAAGATGTCGAGCAGCTTTTCTTATGCATATTGGCAATTTGAATATCCTCTTTTGTGAAACAGCCACTTAGGTCCTTTGCCCATTTTTCTATTCCATTGTCTGCTCTTTTTCTTACTCATTTGTATGTTCTTTATATGTTCTGTAGGCAAATTCCATTTTTTCCTCCCAATCTGTAACTTGTCTCTTCACACTGTTAATGTTGTTTTTTGATGAACAATTTAATTGCAATGAAATTTTTTCTTTTAATTTTAAATATCTTTGAGATGTAAGTTATATGTGGTTAAAATCATCCTTTTGGGGGACTTCCCTGGGGCCTCAGACAGTAAAGAATCTGCCCACAATGTGGGAGACCTGGATTTGATCCCTATGTCAAGAAGGAAATGGCAACCCATTCTAGTATTCTTGCCTGGAGAATTCCCATGGACAGAGGAGCCTGGCACACTACAGTCTATAGGGTTGCAGAGTTGGATACAACTGAATGACTATCACACAAAATCACCCTTTTTAGTGTATAGCTCTGTGAGTTTCGACAAATGCTGGACATGTAACCACCCCCACAGTCAGGATATAGAACTGTTTTATCACTTTCAACAGTCCTTCATGCCTCTTTGAAGTCGACACCGCACCCACCTTCAGCCTTTGGCAACTGTTGATCTCTGTCTCTATTGTTCTGCCTATTCTAGAATGTCATATAACTATAACCAGATAGTATGACATGTACTCTTTTGAGTCTGTCTTTATTCACTGAGCATAATGCCTTTGAGATCTAGCCATGATAGTATAAATGCCAACAGTTCGGTCCTTTTTATTGCTGTAATATTCCTTGATTTGGGTTTATTACAGTTTGTCCACTCACCAGTTGTCTTCAGTTTTTGGCAATTAGTGTCACTTTGCTTATGGTGGAAGTAGGCTTCAGGCTTTCCTTGTGAGTCTGAGCCCAAGAGAGTGTCTTGCCACTCTCGCATCTTCCCAAGTTGCAGATTCTTACTGTCATTTGCTAGCCTGCTTGGGGAAGAGGCTTTCCGCTTTCTTGGTTCAGCCTCAGTATCCGGCAGGACCTACGTTCCTGGATATTGTGGCCAGAACCTATTCAGTGACTCTGCCCTCCTCCCCAGGGCAGATGAACTTCAAGTTCACCTCAGGTCTTGCTGGTTCTTGTGAGGGAGAAAGCTTCCTGTTTCTTCCTCAGGAGAGAAGGATTTCTTTGTCCCCTTTCCCTGGCCTCAAAGGGTCTACACTTGCGCCCTGAGGGTTTGCAGCTCCGCCTCCCTCGCCACCCACAGTGCCTTTTGTTCATTAGGGCTTTGTTCCTCTCTGGCTGGTTTGTATGACCACAGGAGTCTTCCTCTGCTGCTTTCCCTGACTGGGATCTTTCTTAGGAACATTCTAGTAGATTTGTAAAGAAAAGCTTGTGAAGGGGTGTAAATTCCCCTTGCATCTGTAGCTTCCATATGGCAGAAGCTCAGACTCTGCCATGGCAGCAAATTGTTAAAATGAAACTATGGAATCATCACAAAATTTTACCTGCCATCTTTTTATCCCTTCTAAAATGGCCTTGTCTTTCCCAGGGGCTCTGCCTCAGGTAAGTAGCTCTAGAATTTCCTATCTTGTTGGAGGCCTCTACCTTTCTTTAAATATCAGGCTAGTTTATTGTCCTATGATGTCTTCTCTCTGTTAGATTCAAGAAAAATTTTTATGTTGTAGGCTATCCAGCCTTTTCTTGTGGTTAAAGTCGGAGTGCCATTCTTTTCTGATTTCTGGAAGGTCCTAATGCAATGCAGTTTATCAGTCTTTTACATGCTGTATTTAAGAAATCATTGGCTAGTGGCATTGGGGTCATTTTCAAAAGTCAGATTCTTTCTGCCCAACAAGGCTCCTGCCAGAGGTTTAGGCTCCACCCAAAACAGTGAATTGGAAGAGCAGTAAATGGGAACCTGAAGGTGGAAAAGAAGTAACTAAAGGAAATTGTGTATGGGGAAATTTTCCAGGAACAGCCCAGGCAACAAAACTGATAGGAAGGGAAGAGTCAGCAGCATTAAGTACCTACTGAGTTTACCAGACAGCCTCAGTCCATTACCAGTCCATGAGAAAACTGCCTTTCCCCTTTATCTCTCCTCTCCTTTTGTTTCCCGCTCCTGGGCTCTGATGGTCTAAGCATGTAGGGAGTAAAAGGAAATGTTATCTTCTGAATAAAGAGGGAAGAGTTGCTTAATCTCTTAGAACTAGATAATTTAATTTTGAATCAAGACTATATTTTGTGACTTAAAGTGATCGTGGGACCCTCTGTAATCCAAGAGTGGGCTATGGTTTCTGCCTAGGTTTCGTCTAGTGGTAGGAGAAATATTTGAATAGGGGACAGAAATAATGCTGTGTTTTGATTATTTCCCACACATCATGCTGCCCAGTGTATCAAGCGTACTCTGTGGAGTGCCCTCAACATCTCAGACATTTGAATAGATGCTATATAGGCACTTTCTGATATTAACCTCAATGAGAAATCCAAGTTAAGGTGTACAACTGCCCTACACAGCTTTGCATATGAGTGCTGTAGAGCACTCAGCCATGAAATCATGGGCTGGGTTCTGCGAAGGCAATATAATATGGGTCTCTTCAGTAACACATGGTCACAATATGGTGAACAAATATCTCCGAACTTTTGGAGATGCAGCCTCCAAAGAGTAAATGTGGGCAGAGAATGGAAAAATTGGAGCATAAAGTAAACTGGTAAAATGGATTCTATTTTTCATAGAGAGTGTTATTGTTGGAGTCTGTGTTCCTGATCAAGAACTGAGGCTCAGCAAATTATAGTTCATAACAAAAATATATCATAAAAGAAAAGTGGTAACTCTATTAATTCTGTAGTAATTAAAAATATTAAATTAATCTCATCAGTTCAGTCACTCAGTCATTTCTGGCTCTTTGTAACTCCATGGACTGCGGCATGCCAGGCTTCCCTGTCCATCGCCAACTCCCGTCGCTTGTTCAAACTCATGTCCGTCAAGTTGGTGATGCCATCCAACTGTTTCATCCTCTGTTGTCGCCTTCTTCTCCTGCCTTCAATCTTTTCCAGCATCAGGGTTTTTCCCAGTGAGTCAGTTCTTTGCATCAGGTGGCCAAAGTATTGGAGCTTCAGCTTCAGCATCAGTCCTTCCAATGAACACCCAGGACTGATCTCCTTTAGGATTGACTGGTTTGATCTCCTTGCAGTCCAAGGGACTCTCAAGGGTCTTCTCCAACACCAAGTTCAAAAGCATCGATTCTTTGGTGCTCTGCCTTCTTTATGGTCCAGCTCTTACAACCATACATGACTACTGGAAAAACCATAGCCTAGACTAGACAGACCTTTGTCAGCAAAGGAATGTCTCTGCTTTTTCATATGCTGTTTAGGTTTGTCATAGCTTTTCTTCCAAGGAGCAAGGGTCTTTTAATTTCATGGCTGCAGTCACCATCTGCAGTGATTTTGGAGCCCAAGAAAAGAAAGTCTCTCACTGTTTTCATTGTTTCCCCGTCTATTTGCCATGAAGTGATGGGACCGGAAGCCATGATCTTAGTTTTTTGAATGCTGAGTTTTAAGCCAGCTTTTTCACTCTCCTCTTTCATCTCATAGTTTTTTTAAAACCTGGAAAGAAACTTGGAGATTTATTCTCAGTCTTCATTTTACAAGTCCAAAAGCTGACGTCCTGAAAGACAAAGTGACCTGACTTAAGGTTCATGCCAGCTCATTTGACTTGAAATTCAATATTATCTCTGCCCTACACAGCTTTGCATATAAGTATCTTATAAAATAATAGAAGATATTTATTATACTGTGGGCCCCAATGTGCTATAAAATAGACTTACAGAATGTGAAAAATATTACTTTGTCGTATCATAAATTTGATCTTTCTAAAACCAACATGCTAGCTATAATAAACACTGGTTAAATATTTAACCGTAATTTTGTTCTTAGTCTTGGAATTTAAAAGGGCTTTTGGGGAGTGATTTAGACGATTTGTGTCTTTAAGGAAAGAGCTAAAGGAATTTTGAAATAATGTGTTCTCTCTCTGCTTTGGTTTTCTATCAGCAGCAGCTGCTGTAGTAAATAGGGGACTTTCAGGCCTCTCACAAGATGGGTGAGAGGAAAGCGGGAAAACAGAGCTCTCATTCTCTTGCTCCCACAAAACCTTCTGTTTGGTCCCCTAAATTTTCTCAGACTGCTAGCCCCAGACCCTCCCAGCACTAGCCTGGACCACTCTGTTAGCTGCGTATTTGATTCCTTAACATCTTCGACTGTCTGTGGAATGGCTGGGGGGCCTCTTTCCCAGATCTGTCTCACAGTTGACTTTCTCTGTCTCCATGCTGGGTGGCCAAGTACTGCTACGAAAAAAGTCATTTGATCCAGACTCTGAATGAAATGTCCACATGAGAATGCTCAGTCTTATCCTTGGTTCACCAGCTCTTCCTAGTCCTCTCATCCCTGTTTCAAAGCATTGTGTGTGTGTGCTAAGTCACTTCAGTCATGTCCATCTCTTTTGACGCGATGGATTGTAACCTGCCAGGGTCTTCTGTCCATGGGGATTCTCCAGGCAAGAGTACTGGAGTGGGTTGCCATGCCCTCCTCCTGGGGGTCTTCCTATCCAGGGACCAAACCTGTGTCTCTTCTGTCTCCTCCATTGGCAGTGGGTTCTTTACCACTAGTGCCAACATTAAGTAAGCCACAGACAGGTCCTTAAAAGACTCTTGGGCTTCACTGGTAGATCAGATGGTAAAGAATCTGCCTGCAATGCAGGAAGCGGGGATTCAATCCCTGGGTCAGAAAGATCCCCTGGAGAAGGGAATGGCTACCCACTCCAGTATTCTTGCCTGGAGAATTCTGTGAACAGAGGAGCTGGTGGGCTATAGTCCGTGAGATCACAAAGAGTCAGACATAACTGAGTGACTAACACCATACACCCTCCCCATCACACTCCCAGAAGACAAACCACTTCCTGCTTTATCAATAAAATGAAGTCATGGAGGTGTAAGATTAATCCTCAGTTCCTATCTCCCCCGCCCTGTGTCTGCTAGTCCCCTGCTCTCCCCTCTGATGCACAGTGTGAGATCTTCTACACGTTCATGTCCAGTCCTTTCCTCTGATGGTTGGGATTCTGACCCATATAACCACTTGGTTCTACTGTTTACCCCCTTTCCTTTATTTTTACTCTGTGGGGTATTCCTCTCTGTCATCCTCTAGGTCCTGGGCAGTCCCTATTCTCTACCCTTTCATTTGAAATCAAACTTTTGAAAGAATAATCTAGATTATTTTTTTCTTCAAGACTTGTGATGTCTCCACGCCATCAAATTCCTATCCTCTCTCCAAGATGATGAGTGACCTCTGTATTACTTAATAGAATTAACACTCTTCCATCCTCATCCTAGTGGACCCCTCTGCCTCTTTTCTCACTCTTGACTACTCACTCTGGACATTTTTCACTCTGTCAGCTTCCAAAATATCATTAGTTTCGTCATGTCTTAAAGTGATTCTCAGCCAGCCTGTGTATTTGTCACTCTGCCCCTCCTGTAACCTTGGTTTCTTCCAGGATTCTGTCCTTGCTCTTTGTTCTTCTCTCTCTACTTCATTGGCTCTCCATCCCTCTTGTTATTTTCCCTACTTTATATGCTAATTACTTTCAAATCGTTTTTTCTCATCTCTGAACAGCTCTCTTTTGAACCTCATTTATCCAGCTACATACTAGTTATACCAACTTAGAAGTCTACGGATACCTTGAACTCAGTGTCCAAAATAGAAATCTTTGTTTTCCCATAATAAATTTGCACTTCTTTCTTGAAACTTATTTTAGCTTCCTCTTTTTCCTCACCCTCATAGCGACTTACCAAATTTGGAAAATTTTCTGTATTAACTATATAGCCTTTCCTTTCTATCAGGAGGCCTTGGCCACTGTTCCTGAACTATTACAGCAGCCTTCTAATGGCTATGCTTCACATCCCACAAAAACGTTTCTGTAAGTTTTCCCCTAATCTACAGGTAGGGCACTCTATCTAAAAAGCGTTCTGGTTATTTGCATTAGTCCATCCCTTGATGACAGCTCCTCAGTAGCACCCCTTTACTTGCAATATGGCTAAACTTCGTAGCATGGCTTTCTAAGTCCTCAGTAACATGGACCCCGGCTCCCTTCTTAGTCTCCTTTCTTGATACTCCACCTCATATTTAACAGTTTAAACATACCAAACCCCTGTAGTCCTTTCTCCATCTCTAGTTGACACAGCATTGTACAGCATTTTGTTCCCTGACCTTGTGTCCTTGCTCCCACCACTGTTGGCTTGTCAGGAATGCTGCTCTCGCCTTCCTTTGTCTGGTTAAGTCTCACTCATCTTCAAGATTTAGTTCAAATGTCTGCTACAGGAAGACTTTCTTGGGTCACTGGCTAGGTTCAGTCCATTCTTGGTTATCCCTAGCCCCTTATTAGATAATCATAACTTGCCAGTGATTCTGCCACACTGGAAAAATCTATGTCCCCTGTACAACTGCAGGCAGGAGCCCCATCTTATTTATCTTGGTATAGCATATACCTCCTATAACCCCTCTACTCCTCTAACACCACCCTCGCAACAAATTTCTCAGTGATCAGAACGTGCTTGGTGCTGAGTGACTCTTGTTGAAGTATATAATAAGCCTTAGGCATTTTTCTCTTCTTAACGTGTGTGTGCTAAGTTACTTCAGTCATGTCTGACTCTTTGCAACCCTATCAACTGTAGTCCACCAGGGTCCTCTGTCCTCTGGATTCTCCAGGCAAGAATACTGGAATGGGTTGTCGTGCCCTCCTCCAGGGGGTCTTTCCAACCCAGGGACTGAACCCACGTCTCTTATGTCTCCTGCACTGGCAGGCAGGTTCTTTACCACTAGCACCACTATACCTCTTGATATAGTACTGTTTTAACTACCTTCTTTCTACCTTATTTATTTATGAGGGAATCTTCTGTAGAAACAAGTACGTGGATGTTCAAGGTCATTAAGAAGTGAAATACAAGACTTAATTGTCAACACTGAATATGCTGTGAAGTCACATATGGTTTTACAAAGAAAAGCTGATAGTCTATAAAACTGAGGTGTATTTCAGGCATGGACCATGTTACCAGGTACTTAGTTCATCTTCTTTGTGTGCTCTTCCTCCCATCTCTATCTATCTAATGAATGACTTAACCAAGAAACTACAGTAGTAAGGGAAATCAGATAATAATGAGATAGAAGATACTTTTTTGAATAAATCATATCTGAAATACCTTTTCCATATTTGTCATGGCATCGGCTCCTCCCATAATCTCCCTTCTCCACAGATTTTAGCCTCCTTTGCTGTTAGAGAACAGACTTAGGTTTTACAAATTGCATGGTGTATGGTACTATAATATAGTTTTTGAATTTCAATTCCATTGATAATGAATAACAGATACCATGATAAACAACAATAAAAAATGAACAAGGTATTATTTTAGAAGTGTTTATAGGCATTGGACAGCCAGTGCCTGAATAAGATCCCTAAAATAAGAAAAACTTTAAAGATGAGCCCTGTGTTCACCTTAGGTTTCTTCCTGACTTCATGGGTTCGTCATGGTTTTTCGGTTTGTTTTGTTTTCTTTTTTTGGCTGTACCTTGTGGCTTGTAGGATCTTGTTTCCCCCACCAGGGGTTGAACCTGGGCCCTTGGCAGTGAAAGTGTGGAGTCCTAACCACTGGACTGCAATGAAATTCCTCTGACATCATGTTTTAATACAAGGAAGAAAGAGAAATAAACTATGCAGTAAATTATAATCTCAATAGGTGAAGAAAGCAGATATTGGAGTTTGGGTTGCAAAGGCACCTGAGATTTGGGGGACAGAGTACCAGAGATAAAGGAACGGCAGATAAAAGCCTCCAAAATGCCTACAAAAAAAATCTCATGAGTTCTTTGCCAACTTGTAAGCTCTGAATGCAGAGAATGAGATGCCAAGAGGCCAAAAGAGAACAACTATTAGAAGGCTGAGAACAGAGATTTCAGAGGTCACACAGTTTTGGGGAGGACCTAGATATTGGAATCCTAGCTGAGCTCATGTGAAAAAATCTTGGTGAGCACTCTAGGCATTCAGGTGAAACTCCAGAAAGGTCATGCCTTAAGGGTATGAATTACACTTAAGGATTGTGGACAAAACTGAAACAAACTTACCCTTAAAAAGGTAAAAATAAAGCATCAACACAATCCAGGAGATTTTTGTGACAAGTTAACTACCTTTCAGACTAAAGACTCAACACTCTTTAGAGAAAAATAATATAACTTAGAGCCTCTACAACAGATCCTTCACAACATTCAGCCCAAAATAAAAATTACCAAACATTCAAAGAAACAGGAAAAAGTGACGGACAGATAATAAAGGAATAAAACAGTCTCAGAAATGATCTAGATATTGTAGTTAAAAGGTAAGAACTATAACAATTATGATTAATGTGTTAAAGAAAATATAAGAAAAGATGAAAATGGATAAAAGTATGGAATACTTCAGTATAGAATTAAAATATATAAAAATGAATCAAATGAGCATTTTAGAAATGCAAAATATAATATCTTAAGTTAAGAACTCATTGAATGAGCCTTAAGAGCAGACTAGACATATTGGAAGACAGAATTAATGAACCTGGAGACAGAGCAATAGATCTTCAAACTGAAATATATGAAGATAAAAATAATAAAAAGCAGAATAGAGAAGAAAGCATAAGAGAAATATGAAAGATAGTAAAAAGGTTTAATGTACATGTAGTTAAAGCCCTAGAAATAGGAGACAGAGAATGAGATACAGGCAATATTGAAGAAGTGACATATGAGCTTACCAAATTTGATGAATGATCTCAATCTGTATTTTCAAGAAACTCAGCAAACTCCTAAGATGGATAAATACAAAGGAAATTATTCTGAGGCACGTAATAATCCAATTACTGAAATGAAAGGTAAAGAGTAATACAGTTAAGTGAAGAGACAGATATAGAATGGACATCCATCTTGCTGGTGCAATCCCAAGCAAACACAGCGTGTTCTGGGGTCAGTGGTGATGACAGCCAGAAGCAGCATGTCCTTTACCAGACCAGCTTTGTGATGTACGATTCTGGATGTTGTTCCTGGAAGCTTAGTCTAGAGCTTGCTTCTCAGACCCTTCCAAAGACTGTGAACTTTCTAAAGCCCTGTAATTAATACATCCCTTCTTTAACTAGGCTGGATTCTCTTGTGCACTACTAATAACTCTGGCACAGATGATGTCTGGGTCCTGCTATGCTGTTCTAACTTGCTTGTGTGGTGATTGCAGGTTAAGATAAGCAGGAGTCAGAACCAGTGATGACCCATCACTTACCTGGTCAAGCTGGAATTGATGCTAAAGGCGCATGGGACAGTATATAGGATCATCTCAAAGGAAGAGGTGATCACAAAAAGCTTACTGTTTAGTCACATGGCCTAAGGGACTAAATGCAGGGGCAAGGATGATTTTACCACCTCATATCATATCTCATAATCTCATATCATAATCTCATATGTCAATCTTTCAACGTCCATAGTGTTATTTGTGTGTGCTCAGTGACTCAGCCATGTCCAGGTCTTTGCAACCCCATGAACTGTAGCTCACCAAGTTCTTCTGTCCATGGGATTTCCCAGGCAAGAATACTGGAGTGGGTTGCCATTTCCTCCTCCAGAGGATCTTCCCAACCCAGGGATCAAACCTATGTCTCCTGTGGCTCCTGCCCTGGTAGGCAAATTCTTTATCACTGAGCCAACTGGGAAGCCCACAGTGTTATTAGTATTTACTTCTGTTTATCCTTCTGACATCATCTCAGGGGTATTTTTATTTTTTGGTAATGAGAGATGCTGCAAATTTCTTCTTGGGAAATAATGATCCTCATGTTATATACTTCCTTAATCAATAAAGAAAAAAAATGTATAATTGGAAAACCTGGATGCTTAGTTTACCACAAGAACTGGCAAGGATTCAGTAGTTTCTGCCAATCTAGGACATTTGTTCATGAATATCTTGGTGTGGTTAACTGTGCCAGGCACCATCAGCACAGTGGTTTTGGGGAATCTTGTACAGTGCTGCATGGGTGCTATAGCCTCTGCAGTTGAAGACATTCAGAGAAGTGTGATTAACCTTGGCTATAATATCAGCAGAATCAAGAGAGCTTTGAGGAATCATACATATTGATACAAGAGTGATTTTTGGTCACAGAGGCAGATAGCATTTCCTTGGTACAGCTATATTATGCTGTCTGTGGCTCCTGGCAGATAGCTAATTGAAATTGCACATGGCCTGGGGACTTGATGAATCTGTGTTTTAGTTCCAAATAATGTATTCAAAGTAGCCCCACTCTTTTTTTTTTTTTACTGTTTAATATTTAGCATGCATTTTTAAAAGTTTTTTAATTGAAGGATAATTGCTTTATAGAATTTTGTGGTTTTCTGTCATACATCAACAAGAATCAGCCATAGATACACACATGTCCCCTCCCTCCTGGACCTTCCTCCCATCTCTCTCCCCATCCCACCCTTCAGCCCCATCCCACCCTTCAGCCCCATCCCACCCTTCAACCCCTATTTGAGTTCCCTGAGTCATACAGCAAATTCCCATTGGCTATCTATTTTACATATGGTATTGTAAATTTCTATGTTACCCTCTCCATACATCTCCCCTTCTCCCTCCTCTCCTCCCACCATGTCCATAGGTCTATTCTCTATGTCTGTTTCTCCATTGCTGCCCTGAAAATAAATTCATCAGTGCCATCTCTTTAGATTCCATATATGTATGTCAGTATATGATATTTAAATTTCTCTTTCTGACTTACTTCACTCTGTATAATAGGCTCTACTGGTTTCATCCACCTCATTAGAACAGATTCAAATGTATTAGTTCCAAGTAATATATTCAAAGTAGCCCCACTCTTAAAATGTCTTAGTTAAAAAAAATTACATTTGTCAGCCTTAAGATCTATTTATAAAGTCTTAAAAAGGCTGTACTTTTTAATGTTCTTTACAATGAGAGCCTTGCATTTCAATGGCAAGTCCTAACAACATCTCACAAGATGTTTTACAAGTAAGGATTCTTGGTGTGACATATATTGTATGGAATGTTTGTATTTTACAGTGACTGTACAGTACAACTAGGAAATCATAATTCAATGATTAGGTAATTTAAGAGAGGAAACCACAACTTGGTTTGGAAAGTCAGTATTTTTTAAAATTCTTATTAAAAATAAGCACATATCTACTAAAAATCATGGGTCTCAATGAACAGAATAGAGAGTCTAGCGATAGGCCCACACATCTATGGTCAATTGATTTTCAACAAAGATACAAAGTCCATTTAGTGGAGAAAGGGTAGTTTTATGAACAAATAATATGGGCACCATTGAATACTTAAGTGAAAAAAATAAATGAACCTTGATACATACCTTGTGACTTATATAAAAATTAACTCGAAATGGATCATTAACCTAAGGGTAAAACTGAAAACTAAAAATCACAAGGAAAGACAACATATGAGACAATCTTTATAACCTTGGGTTTAGCACAGATTTCTTAAACATGACACCAAAAGTATTACGCCTAAAAGAATAAAAAGGCAGGCCTCCCACTAGGAGAAAATACTTGCAAATCACATATCTGATAAAAGATTTGTACTCAAATTTATAAAGGATTTTCAGGATTTATAAAGTATCTTATTTACTTAGTAATAAGTAAACAACCTAATTAAAAAGTAGTAAAATATTTAAACACTCTTAAAACAAGTCATATGGCAAATAAGACATAAAAAGATGCTCAATATTATTAGTCATTAGAGAAATGCAAATTAAAACCATAATGCTATGTCTGTGCTAAGCTGCTTTAGTCATGTCAAGCTCTTTGCGACCCCATGGACTGTAGCCCACCATGCTCCTCTGTCCATGGGATCCCCCAGGCAAGAATACTAGTGTGGATTGCCATGTCCTCCTCCAGGGGATCTTCCTGACCCAGGGATCGAATCCATGTCTCTTTATGTCTCCTGAATTGGCAGGCAGGTTTTTTTCCACTGGTGCCAACTGGTAAGCCCCAAACCATAATAGAATATGACTAACAGAGTCAGACACGACTGAAGCGACTTAGCAGCAGCAGCAACATAACCTATTTAGAAAGTCGAAATAAAAAAATTTGATCATACCAAATATTGACAAAAGATGTGAAACAACTTGAATTCTCAAACATTGCTGTGGGACTGCAAAATGATCATCACGTTGTATAACATTATTGCAGCTTCTTATATTAATAAATGTAATTTTACCACATGACACAGCACTTCTACTTCTAGATATTTACTCATTTAAAATGAAAACTTCTGTTCACACAAAAACCTGTAACTGAACATGTATAGCAGCTTTATTTGTAGCTCCTAAAACTGGAAGCAACCCAAATGCCCTCAACTGGGGAAGGGATGAACAAACTATGATACTTCCATTCAATGGATTATTACTTAGCCAAAAAAAGGAACAAACTACTGATATGTGCAACAACATGGACGAATATCAGAGGTATCATCCCAAGTGAAAAATGCCAAACACAAAAGGCTACACACTATATGATTTCATTTGTAGGATCTTCTTGCAAAGACAAAACTATGGGAACTGAGGAAGGAAGGACTTCCCCAGTCAGCAGGAGGAAGGGAATAAGGCTTCATGACCACATGTCAAGTTTATTTTCCAGGTTGCACAATCTGGTCCACTTGGCCCCCCATGAATAAGCACTTACTCATACCTGCCATACCTGGCAGCAAGCTGAACAGTGTAGTCTATTTTAGGTGGTTGACATCCAGCCAAAATTAAGAGATCATTACTATGAAAGAAGGGCTACCCAGGTTTCACTAGTGGTAAAGAACCCAATTGCCAATGTAGGTGACATAAAAAGACATGGGTTCAGTCCCTGGGTCAGGAAGGTCACCTGGAGGAGGGCATGGCAACCCACTCCAGTATTCTTGCCTGGAGAATCCCATGGACAGAGGAGCCTGACACGCTACTCTGTCCATGGGGTTGCAAAGAATCAGTCTATGGTCCATGGGGTCAGTTTATGGTTGTAAAGAATCAGTCGATGGTCCATGGGGTCACAAAGACTTGGACATGACTGAAGCACACTATGAAAGAAGAGAATAAATAAGAGCGACAGTTAGCTGACCACATCTATGAGTTACCAGCATGGGGTGTGGGGGTCCCTGCCTCCCTAAGACTCTACCTCTGCTTCAGGCATTCTCGCAAAGGGTCTCTATGGCCTGTTTTCTATAAGAACAAACACAAGCCTCTTTGAGCTGTGCAGAATTTTTGGTGGGCTGAGTTTGTGGCACTCTTCAGGGGAAATTTCAGGCACAAAACGACTTGGTTAAGTGCTGAATGTAATCCTTAGTTTCCCTTCCCTGGAGGGGGAGCATGACATCCCACTCCAGTATTCTTGCCTGGAGAATCCTATGAAGAGAGGAGCCTGGCTGGCTATAGTCCATAGGGTTGCAAAGAGTTGGACAGGACTGAAACAACTTCGTCCACACTCACCTGGTTCCCTTAGTTCATGTTGGTGCTGCTACTCTTCCTCCTCTCTGTTCCTCTTCTACCTGTACTTGCTACATGATGAACAAATATATGTGGAATAAACAAAGTTTCCTTTAAACTCACTTGTTAGGACATGTCAAATTACTGTTTCTGTGTGTCAGAAATGGCTAAAGTGGCAGAACTTTCATATGGCACAACCTACTCTACAGAAAGTATAAGGTGTATTGCCACCCTTTACATTATATATACAGTGCAACCTTCTTTAGAAATCTGATTGTTACACGTGATGCAAAAGGTAAATGTGCTCTTTCCCTCCTTCCGATATTGTTTTCCCTGTGCCTACCTCCCATATTATGTTTATTACATCTGAGTAAATGTTTATATGTCTATCGCCAAACTCTAAGCATATGAAAAAAAGGGTCCATTTTATTCATCTTTGTGTCATAATGCCTAATACCAGTTATAATCCATAATACATACTCAATAAGCACTGGTATTAGTATCATATACCATTGAATAAGTTGTATTTGTATGAAATTTGTATTATTTTTTAAAGAGTGCTATGGGAAGAGTCTTGTGTACTCATGTATGCTCTCTGATAATCTATTTGTGTTTCAAATTGTTCACATCTGGCTTTGATGTTCCTCATGGTTTAGAAAAGTTTGTATTTTAAAATCAATTCATGGTGTTAACGTAGATCTAACTCTGTTTGAAGCTATCCCCATAGTTTTTTTTTTTTTTTTTTTTTTAATCATACCAGAGCTCATTCTGGTTTCTATATATACTTTTCTCCAACTGGAAACTCAGAGGGCAGATCTGCTTTTTGTAGTTCGCCCTTTCACCTTGGTTTTGTTTGACTGGGGAAACCCTAGGCAGTGAATGTGAAGATAATTGGGTAGAAAAACTCTAGTCCTGATTCCTCGCCCTTAGCTACAGATAACCCAGGAAATCTTTTATCAAAAGACTTTCAAGTTTAGGGTTGATAGTTTACAAATGGACAGATGAGGTCATCTTTTTGATGTGTTGTGTATTTTCACAGAACTCTCTGGATGATAATAGAGCAACTAAATATATTAATTACTGATATCTATGGTATTTAAGTACATTTCTACCTAGTGAACATTAGTGGTCTGAATACAATGACTGCTTAGCACTTGTTACTAGGTCGATTCTAACATAGTGAATTCCCATTAGAGTATTTTCACTGCAGAGTACTTGAGAAAATCCCCATTTTATAAATGTCTAAAATAAGGTGTATTGAATTTCTCCTATATTGTCTCATTATAATGAATGTTACATTTGGTTATGGTGGCTTGCTGAAAGTTCTTTCTTGTGGGTGAGAGAGGCAGACTAGTGAAGGGATAAAACTGAACAAAAAATGAGAAAAATGATCTGATGGTGCCTGAGGCATTTATAATAAAGAGAATCAAATTTCTGGGCATGAAAGGACCATAAGAGACATGTTAAAAGTGATTCTTCTGGGCTTTGTGCCTATTTTTTTACTTTTACAGAAGACGGAATTTGTAAAAACATATGTTGAATGCCTGAGTATTTGAAAGTGACACAAGTTGCATGTTACTAATTTGTTTAGCGATTATTATAAAAATTATTTTTCTTTGTATGTAGTATAGCTCATATAGTATAACACATTCATTTACTCAGTCACCAAATGTTTTTGAGTGTTTGCCTTGTGACAGGCACTGTAATAGGCACTAAACATACAGATATGAATAAGATGCCCTCAAGGATCTCAGATTCCAGTAGAAGAGACATATAGTTATTATGGAGTGTGATAAGGAGAGACATGTGAAATTTATGGGAGCACGGAGAAGGGTACATAGCCTACAGGAGAAGGCAGAAGTAATGAGCACTGGGAGAGGCGGCCATTTGAATTAAATCCTAAAGGATGGTATTTGTCGGCTCAGTCAAATGAGAAGTGGGAAAACATTCCGGACATTGGATGGATGAGCCACGCTCCCACAGATCACCAACAGCATGTCAGGGCACAAAAGCAGTTTGGTGTCTCCTCTTCATACTTTGTGTATCAGGGAGTAACGAGAAGTGGTGAGAGAGGAAGGGGTGAGCCAGATCTTGCAGGGTCTTGTGTGCCATGGCAAGGGGCTTGGGTTTTAGTCAGCATCTGTGATGAGGAACCATCGAAGAGTTTTAGTAGGAAACTGACATGTTCTAAGAAGATCAGTCTGATAGCTGGGGGAAAGATGGGTTTTCTGGGACAGGGATAGTGGAGGGGAGAGAAGTCAGACATATATTACTGTGATCTGAGTGAAAGATGATGGTGGTCTGAACTGGAATGATGATTAATAGAGATGTAGAGGAAGGGGTAGAGGGGTATTTAGAAAATTAAATGGGCAGAACTGGGTGAAGGAGAAACAGCCAAAGGTACCCATGTTTCTAACTTTCATTTTTGGATGGATGGGTTCATTCATTCATTCTTACATTCATTTACTCAACAAATATTTAGTTAGTGCTGAGTATATCCTGGGGCTTCCCAGGTGGTGCTAGTGGTAAATAACTCACTTGCCAATGCAGGAGCTATAAGAGGTGCAGGTTCAACCCCTGGGTTAGGAAAATCCCCTGGAGGAGGGCATGGCAAACCCACTCCAGTATTCCTGCCTGGAGAATCCCATGGACACAGGAGCCTGGCAGGCTACAGTCCATAACGTCGCAAAGAATTGTACGCCACTGAAGTGACTTAGCACTCATGTACTCACGAGCATATGCTAAACATTCTTCTAAGTAATAGGGAGTCAAACATGAAAAATGCCCCTAAATCTCACTCTGTTATGGTGCTTATATTTTGGTGGAAGTTAGGATGGCTAACAAAATAAGTGAAATGTATAGTGCAAGAGAGTGATAGGTAATAATGGCAAAAAAAATATTAAGGAAAGAAAAAGAAAAAGGTGGTGGTGGGGGGAATGTAGTTAAAATTTTAGATGGACTGTCTCTGGAAGGTCTTTGGGAGAAGCTGACAGTTGAGTGAAAACTGGAAAGAGATTTTTACTAAGTTTAAGCTTATACTGCTTGCCACATAACAGGCCAATAAATCGAGAGACAAGTTGTTGGGACAAGGAACAGTGACTGTATTTGGAAAGCCACTAGACACAGGAGATGGTGTTCCAAAGAAGCATCTTGCCTGAATTAGAATTCAGACTTCTTTTATATAAAAAAGTATAGGGGGAGGGGAATAAAGTCAAACATTTCTTTGTTCTGGTCAGCCTCCAGAGGGGATGTATTAATTTTTTCCTTCCTGGAGTCATTTACAGGTGGGCCTGGACAGGGTGTTTCCTGTGAGCTAAACAAAGGTATTTTAACTTGATGCTCCTTAGCTGGGAGGCAGGGTTCCCAGAGATGGTCCTTTATATACACTTTAAGCCTGTTAGGCAACATCCCTTTAGTGATTAACTTGTAATAGAATACAAAGGTTCTACCCTATTTCGGGGCTTCCCTGCTGTCTCAGTGGTAAAGAATCCGCTTTCCAATGCAGGAGACTCTGGTTTGGTCCCTGGGAGGGGAAGATCCCCTGGAGAAGGAAATGGACACCCACTCCAGTATTCTTGCCTGGGAAATCCCATGGACAGAGGAGCCAGGTGGGCTACAGTCCATGAGGTCGCAAAAGAGTCAGACATTACTTACTGACTAAACAATGACAACCCTATTTCAAGATGAGAAAGCAAGTTGTGTATCTAGGTGAAAGGTAACAGATAAATCTAGGCAAAGGAAGAGCAAGTGTAAAGGCCCTGTCTATTCTACTTTGAGAACAGAAACGGGAGTAGTGTGATTGGAGTGAACAAGGAATGACATGATCTGACTTAAAACAATTTAGCAGAATCTCTCTGACTCTTGGTTTGAGAATAGGCTAAAATGCCAAGGGAAGAAGCTGGCAGACCCATTTGGAGTCGTTTGCAGTTAGCCAGGCTAGAGACAATGAACCAACCGCTAATATTTAATGACAACCTGCACTGCCTGGCAGAGCGTGCCCTGTGCCCAAGGCTCCTTTCTTCCCCATCTTGTTTGGGTACTGTCAGCTCATCCCTCCTCAGCTGCTGCCAGACCTCAGCTCCCTCTCTCTAGTGACTCACCTTGACCTCCACACCTGCATCTCACACATCCCCTCAGGTCCCCTACCCCGACCCCCTCCCGCCACCCCCTCTCCAGTAATCCTTCTTTGCCCCCTCCTCCTCTAGACTGTAACCTCAGCCCAGCCCCTACCCATGTGCTTCCCTCAGCTCTTTTCTTTCAACTTCTTCCCACAGTTTTCCCCTCCAACTCTATAAAACTCTCATCTTCAGAATAATAAAGCCAGATTTTTGCCATAATCATTTCCATCGTTTTACTATTGGATGAAAGAAGAAGGTGAAGAAAATGAAAGTCACTCAGTCATGTCTGACTCTTTGCGACCCCATGGATGAACAGTCCATGGAATTCTCCAGGCCAGAATACTAGAGTGGGTAGCATTTCCCTTCTCCAGAGGATCTTCCCAACCCAGGGATCAACCCTGGGTCTCCTGTATTGCAGGCAGATTCTTTACCAGCTGAGCCACAAGGGAAGCCCTGCATCCTTAAATGGATAGTTTTGCTTGTGTTTGAACTTTTGTGAATGGAATCAAATAGTACATTATTGTATTGTGCGTGACTGTATCATGATTACTGTATTTTGCTATTGATGGACATTTGAGTTATCCACATATTAGGAGTTTTTAGGAACAATATGGTTATGAACATTCTTGCAAATATTCCCCAGTGCCACATTTCTATAGGATCTACAACCAAGAGGGGATTACTGGGTCATGGAGTATGTGTATTTACACCTTTGCAAGGTACAACTACACTTTTTCCCAAAGGGGTTGTACCAATTATGAGTTACACCAACTATATATACCATTTCCAATTGATCCACATCCTTGCTGATGCTTGTATACTCAAATGGTTTCATTTTAGTCAATCTGGTGGATGGGAAGTTTTTGTGGTAGTTTTCATTTGCAGTACTGTGATTTCTAATGAGGAGTCAGACACGACTGAGTGACTGAACTGAACTGAACTGAAGAGTCTTAACATTATTAATGGCTATTGGACTTCTTTGTGAAATAGCCTGTTCAGATTATTTATCCTTTTTGTTCTATTGTATTGTCTTGCTTTTTCTTATCAATTTGTTCTTGTTCATTAAATATTTGGGATATAAACTTACTGTGGGTTATGTGAGTTTCAGGAATAATTACCCACTCTGTGTGTATAATTTTTAATTTCTTAGCAGTTGTTGTTGTTCAGTGCCCAGTCATGTCTGACTCTTTGCGACCCCATGGACTGCAGTGTGCCAGGCCTCTCTGTCCCTCACCATCTCCTGAAGTTTGCCCAACTTCATGTCTATTGCATTGGTGATGCCATCCAGTCATCTCACCCTCTGACACCCTCTTCTCTTTCTGCATTCAATCTTTCCCAGCATCAGGGACTTTTCCAATGAGTTAGCTGTTCACATCAAATGACCAAAATACTGTAGTTTCAACTTCAGCATCAGTCCTTCTCACTAGTATTCAGGGTTGATTTCCCTTAAGATTGACTGGTTTGATCTCCTTGCTATCCAAGAGTAGTACCCTTCTTAGTAGTTCGGTTCAGTTCACTCACTCAGTCATGTCTGACTCTTTGTGACCCCGTGGACTGAAGAACACTAGGTTTCTCTGTCCATCACCAACTCCCAGAGCCCAAACTCATGTCCATCCAGTCGGTGATACCATCCAACCGTCTCATCCTCTGTTGTCCCCTTCTCTTTGTGCCTTCAATCTTTCCCCACATCAGGTCTTTTCCAATGAGTCAGTTTGCATTAGGTGGCCAAAGTATTGGAGCTTCAGATTCAGTATAAGTCCTTCCAATGAATATTCAGGACTGATTCCTTAACTAGTTTGGCCTCCTTGCAGTCCCAGGGACTCTCAAGAGTCTTCTGCAACACCACAGTTCAAAAGCATTGACTCTTAGGCACTCAGCTTTCTTTATGGGCCAACTCTCACTTCCATATGTGACTACTGGAAGAACCATAGTTTTGACTAGATGGACCTTTGTCTGCAAAGTAATGTCTCTGCTTTTTAATATGCCCTCTGGTTAAAGCGTCTGCCTGGAATGCAGGAGACCCAGGTTCGATCCCTGGGTTGGGAAGATCCCCTGGAGAAGGAAATGGCAACCCACTCCAGTACTCTTGCCTGGAGAATCCTATGGAAGGAGGCTGGTAGGCTACAGTCCATGGGGTTGCAAAGAGTCGGACACTACTGAGAGACTTCACTCACTCACTAGGTTGGTCACAGCTTTTCTTTCAAGGAACAAGCATCTTTTAATTTCATGGCTGTAGTCACAATCTGCAGTGATTTTGGAGCCCAAGAAAATAAAGTCTCTCACCACTTCCATTGTTTCCCCATCTATTTGCCATGATGAATTGATAGGACTGGATGCAATGATCTTAGTTTTTTAAATGTTGAGTTTTACGCAGCTTTTTTATTCTCCTCTTTCACTTTCATCAAGAGGCTCTTTAGTTCTTCTCTTTCTGCCATAAGGGTGGTGTCATCTGCATATCTGAGGTTATTGTTGTATCTGAGGCCAAGGTTATTTCTCTTGGCCATCTTGATTACAGCTTGTTCTTCATCCAGCCCAGGTTTTCTCATGATGTATTCTGCGTATAAGTTAAATAAGCAGGGTGGCAATATACAGCCTTGGCATACTCCTTTCCCAATTTGGAACCAGTCTGTTGTTCCATGTCTGGTTCTAACTGGTGCTTCCTGACCTGCGTATCAATTTATCAGGAGGCTGGTAAGGTGGTCTGGTATTCCATTAATGAAAGTTTTAAGTTTTTAAATAATGACTGTATCACTTTTTCTGTTTTACAGTTAGTATGTTTGTATTTTGTGTAAGAAATCTTTGCCTCCCATCAAAGTCATAAATATATTTTCCTTTTAACCTTCTAAAACCTTTATTATTTTGCCTCTGGTACTTATGTCTATGATCTACCTGGATTTTTTTTTTTTTAATAACATGAGGTAAAGGACCAATTTTAGTTTTATCATAAGGATACTCAGTTATTCTGGCACCTTTTATTATAAGGTCTATCCTTTCCCACTCCTTTTCAATTCCATCTATGTCATAAGCCAATGGTCTAAATGTATGAATCTATTTCTCTACCCTGTATTCTGTTTCATCTTCCGTATGAAATGCACGGGCCGATAATATGCTGCCTCAGTTACTATTGCTTTGTAAGTAAGTGTTGACTCATGATAAAGTATTCCTCCTACCTTGTTTTTCTTTTTTATAAATGTCTTAGTAATTCTTAGACCTTAGCACTGCCATGAGTTTGAGCAAATTCCAGGAGATAGTGAAGGACAGGGAAGCCCAGCGTGCTGCAGTCCATGGGGTTACAAAGAGTCAGACACGACCGAGCAACTGAAAAACAAGAACTGTCATATACATTTAAAAACAGTTTACCATAGTCTAAAAACAGCCCTTTTGAGGGTTAAGATTATAATAAATATATAGATAAATTTGGCATTAAAGAAGATTTTTACAAGATAAAGAACATCATATATGTTTTAAATTATTTGTTGTTGTTGTTCAGTTGCCAAGTCACCTCAGATTCTTTGTGAGCCCATGGACTATAGCATACCAGGCTTCTCTGACCTCTGCTATCTCCTGGAGTTTGCTCAAATTCCTGACCATTTACTTGATGATGCTATCTAGCGATCTCATTCTCTGCCACCCCCTTCTCCTTTTGCCTTCAATCTTCCCAGCATCAGGGTCTTTTCCATTGAACCGGTTCTTTCCATCAGGTGGCCAAAGTATTGGACCTTCAGCTTTTCCAACAGCCTTTTCAAGCCTGAATATTCAGTGTTGATTTCCTTTAGGATTGACTGGTTTGTTCTCCTTGTGGTTGGTCCAAGGAATTCTCAAGAGTCTTCTCTAGCACAATTCAAAAGCATCAGTTCTTCAGCACTTAGCCTTCTTTATGGTCCAGCTCTCACAGCCGTACAGGACTACTGGGAAAACCATAGCTATGACTATATGGACCTATGTTGGCAAAGTGATCTCTCTGCTTTTTGATATGTGGTCTAAGTTTGTCATGGCTTTGCTCCCAAGGAGCAAGCATCTGTTAATTGCATGGTTGCAGTCACCATCTGCATTGATTTTGGAGCCTAAGAAAATAAAATTTGTCACTGCTTTCAGTTTTTCCCCTTCTATTTTCCATTTAGTTCAGTTCAGTTCAGTTCAGTTGCTCAGTCATGTCCGACTCTCTGCAACCCCATGAATTGCAGCACGCCAGACCTCCCTGTCCACCACCAACTCCCAGAGTTCACTCAGACTCATGTCCATCGAGTCAGTGATGCCATCCAGCCATCTCATCCTCTGTCGTCCCCTTCTCCTCCTGCCCCCAATCCCTCCCAGCATCAGAGTCTTTTCCAATGAAGTGATGGAAATAGATGCCATGATCTTAGTTTTCTAAATGTTGAATTTCAAGCCCAGCTTTTTCACTCTCCTCTTTTACCCTCATCAAGAGGCTCTTAGTCCCTCCTCATTTTCTACCATTAGAGTGGTATCATCTGCATATCTGAGGTTGTCAATATTTCTTCTGGGAATCTTGATTCCAGCTTGTGATTCATCCAACCCAGCATTTTACATGATGCACTTTGCAAGTTAAATGAGGAGGAGGACACTGTACTGCCTTGTTGTATTCCTTTCCCAATTTTGAACTAATCCATTGTTAAGTCTGGTTCTAATTTTTGCTTCTTGACCCGTATGCAGGTTTCTCAGGAGGCAGGTAAGATGGTCTGGTATTCTCATCTCTTTAAGAATTGTCCGCAGTTTGTTGTGATACACACAGTCAGGCTTTAGTATAGTCAATGAAGCAGAAGTTGATGTTTTCCTGAACTCCCTTGCTTTCTCCATGATTCAACAAATGTTTGCAATTTGATCTCTGGTTCCTTTCCTTCTTCAAAACCCAGCTTGTACATCTGAAAGTTCTCAGTTTACCTACTGCTGAAGCCTAGCTTGAAGGATTTGAGCATAACCTTGTTAGCTTGTGAAATGAGCACAATTTTATGGTAGTTTGAACATTCTTTGGCATTGCCCTTCTTTGGGATTGGAATGAAAACTGACCTTTTCCAGTCCTGTGCCCCTGTTTAGTTTTCCAAATTTGCTGACATACTGAGTGAAGCACTTTAACAGCATCAGAAATAGCTCAGCTGGAATTCCATCACCTCCACTAGTTTTGTTCGTAGTGATGCTTCCTAAGGCCTACTTGACTTCACATTCCAGGATGTCTGGCTCTAGGTGACTGACCATACCACCATGTTTTTTTAGGTTTTTAACACCTTGTTTAAATACACAATTCTTCTGTGTAGTCTTGCCACCTCTTCTTAATCTCTACTGCTTCTGTTAGGTCCTTACCATTTCTGTTCTTTATCGTGCCCATCTTTATATAGAATGTTCCTTTGATATCTCCATTTTTTTTTTTTCTTTGAAGAGGTCCCTAGTCTTTCCCAATCTATTGTTTTCTTCTGTTTCTTTGCATTGTTCATTTAAGAATACCTTCTTATCTCTCCTTGCTATTCTCTGGAACTCTGCATTTAGTTAGGTATATCTTTCCCTTTATCCCTTGCCTTTCACTTCTCTTCTTTCCTCAGCTATTGTAAAGCCTCCTCAGACAACCACTTCACCTTCTTGCATTTCTTTGTCTCTGCCTCCTATACAATGTTATAAACCTCCTTCCATTGTTCTTCAGGCACTCTGTCTACAAGATCTAACCCCTCGAATCTGTTGATCACCTCCGTTGTATAATCATAAGAGATTTGATTTAGAGCATACCTGAATGGCCTCGTTGTTGTCGCTGTTCAGTCCAACTCTTTGTGACCCCATGGACCACAGCACACCAGGCTTCCTTGTCCTTCACTATCTCCTGGAATGGCCTCGTAGTTTTCCCTACTTTCTTCAATTTAAGCCTGAATTTTGCAATAAGGAGCTCATGACTGAGCCACTGTCCACCCCAGGTCTTGTTTTTGCTGATTGTATAGAGCTTCTCCATCTTCTGCTGCAAAGAACATAATTAGTCTGATCTTGGTAGTGATCATTTGTTGATGTCCACAAAGAGTTGTCTTTTGGGTTGTTGAAAAAGGGTGTTTGCTACAACCAGCATGTTTCTCTTGACAGAACTCTGTTAGCTTTTGTCCTGCTTCATTTTGTACTCTAAGGCCAAACTTTCCTGTTATTCCAGGTATCTCTTGACTTCCTACTTTTGCATTCCAATTCCCTTTGATGAAAAGTACATCTTTTTTTTTTTCTTTGGGTGTTCATTCTAGAAGGTCGTGTAGGTGTTTGTAGAGTTAGTCAACCTCAGCTTCTTCGGCATCAGTGGTTGGGGCATAGAATTGGCTTACTGTAATATTGAATGATTTGCCGTGGAAACAAATTGAGATCATTCTGGTTTTTTTTTTTTTTTTTTTTTAATTTCATTCTGTTATTTTTGAGTCTGCACCCAAGTACTGTATTTCAGACTCTTTTGATGACTATGAGGGCTACTCCATTTCTTCTAAGGGATTCTTGCCTACAGTAGTAGATATAATGGTCGTCTGAATTAAATTCTCTCATTCCTATCCGTTTTAGTTCATTGATTCCTAAGATGTTGATGTTCATTATTGTTGTCTCCTGCTTGGCCACGTCCAATTTACCTTGAATCATGGACCTAACATGCCAGGTTCCTGTGGAACATTGTTGTTTACAGAGTCAGACTTTGCTTTTACCACCAGACACATCCACAGCTGAATGTCAAAAAAATTCCTGCTTTGGCCCAGCCACGTCATTCTTGCTGGAGTTATTACAATTGGCCTCCACTCTTCTCCAGTAGCATATTGGACACCTTCTGACCTGCGGCGGGGCGTGCGGGGGTGGTGGTGGTGCTTGTCTTCCAGTGTCCCATCGTTTTGCCTTAAGCACCACAACCACCACCCCAACCCCTGCCACAGGTCAGAAGGTGTCCAATATGCTACTGGAGAAGAGTGGAGGCCAATTATTAATAGCTCCAGCAAGACCTGTATGCAGGTCAGGAAGCAGCAGTTAGAACTGGACATGGAACAACAGACTGGTTCGAAATAGGAAAAGGAGTATGTCAAGGCTGTATATTGTCACCCTGCTTATTTAACTTCTATGCAGAGTACATCATGAGAAACGCTGGGCTGGAAGAAGCACAAGCTGGAATCAACATTGCTGGGAGAAATATCAATAACCTCAGATATGCGGATGACACCACCCTTATGGCAGAAAGTGAAGAGGAACTAAAAAGCCTCTTGATGAAAGTGAAAGAGGAGAGTGAAAAAGCTGGCTTAAAGCTCAACATTCAGAAAATGAAGATCATGGCATCCGGTCCCATCACTTCATGGGAAATAGATGGGGAAACAGTGGAAACAGTGTCAGACTTTATTTTTGGGGGCTCCAAAATCACTGCAGATGGTGATTGCAACCATGAAACTAAAAGACACTTATTCCCTGGAAGGAAAATTATGACCAACCTAGATAGTATATTCAAAAGCAGAGACATTGCTTTGCCAACAAAGGTCTGTCTAGTCAAGGCTATGGAAAGGTTTTTCCAGTAGTCATGTATGGATATGAGAGTTGGACTGTGAAGAAAGCTGAGCGCTGAAGAATTGATGCTTTTGAACTGTGGTATTGGAGAAGACTCTTGAGAGTCCCTTGGACTGCAAGGAGATCCAACCAGTCCTTTATAAAGGAGATCAGTCCTGGGTTTTCTTTAGAAGGAATGATGCTAAAGCTGAAACTCCAGTACTTTGGCCACCTCATGCAAAGAGTTGATTCACTGGAAAAGACTCTGATGCTGGGAGGGATTGAAGGCAGGAGGAGAAGGGGATGACAGAGGATGAGATGGCTGGATGGCATCGCTGACTGGATGGACGTGAGTCTGAGTAAACTCCGGGAGTTGGTGATGGACAGGGAGGCCTGGCGTACTGCAATTCATGGGGTCGCAAAGAGTCAGACACGACTGAGTGACTGAACTGAATTGAACTGAACTGATGTGGTTTTCCAGGTAAGGTTACTGGAATTGGTTGCCATTTCCTCCTCCAGTGGACCATGTTTTGTTAGAACTCTTCACTATGACCCATCTAGCTTCAGTGGCCCTGCACAACATGGCTCATAGTTTCATTGATTTATGTAAGCCCTTTAAATTACTCAAGTCTTCTTTAATTTTGATTTCTTTTATAAAGTTTTATAGTTTCTTTGCAGAGATCTTATACATCTTTTGCTGTATTTATTTTTAGATATTTGCATCTTTGATGCTATTGAAAATGATATCTTTAAAAATATAACTAATATTTATTGTTAGAACATAACAATATAATTTATTTAACTCTAAATAACTGATATTCTAATATTCATATATTAAGTAGTATTAATTCTAATAATATATCTCTATGTTAGATTGTCTATGATGGTACTATTTATGAATAACTATTTTGCTTCTTGTAAATTGTACATGTATATATATTATAATTAAATACCTTTTATATTTCTATGCTTATGTTTTTGCCTGTCTATACCCTCTATTTTGTCTTGTATATTTTGTTCTAGATGCTTTTTTCTGACTATCTTCTGGGTTATCAATTCTTTTTTCAGCTACTCAGTTCAGATCAGTTCAGTCACTCAGTCATGTCCAACTCTTTGCAACACCATGAACCGCAGCACGCCAAGCCTCTCTGTGTCCAACTCCCGGAGTCCATCCAAACCCATGTCCATTGAGTCGGTGATGCCATCCAACCATCTCATCCTCTGTCGTCCCCTTCTCCTCTTGCCCTCAATCTTTCCCAGCATCAGGGTCTTTTCAAATGAATCAGCTCTTTGCATCAGGTGGCCAAAGTATTGGAGTTTCAGCTTCAACGTCAGTCCTACCAGTGAACACCCAGGACTGATCTCCTTTAGGATGCACTGGTTGGATTTCCTTACAGTCCAAGGGACTCTCAAGAGTCTTTTCCAACACCACAGTTCAAAAGCATCAATTCTTCTGTGCTCAGCTTTCTTTATAGTCCAACTCTCACATCTATACATGACCACTGGAAAAACCATAGCCTTGACTAGATGGACCTTTGTTGGCAAAGTAATGTCTCTGCTTTTTAATATGCTGTTTAGATTGGTCATAATTTTCCTTCCAAGGAGTAAACGTCTTTTAATTTCATGGCTGCATTCACCATCTGCAGTGATTTTGGAGCCCCCCCAAATAAAGTCATCCACTGTTTCTACTTTTTCCCCATCTATTTTCCATGAAGTGATGGGACCAGATGCCACGATCTTCATTTTCTGATATTGAGCTTTAAGCTGACTTTTGCACTCTCTTCTTTCACTTTCATCAAGAGGCTCTTTAGTTCTTATTCACTTTCTGCCATAAGGGTGGTGTCATCTGCATACCTGAGGTTATTGATATTTCTCCCGGCAATTTTGATTCCAGCTTGTGCTTCCTCCAGCCCAGCATTTCTCATGATGTACTCTACATATAAGTTAAATAAGCAGGGTGACAATATACCTTGAGATACTCCTTTTCCTATTTGGAACCAATCTGTTGTTCCATGTCTGGTCTACCTGTTGCTTCCTGACCTGCATACAGGTTTCTCAAAAGGCAGGTCAGGTGGTCTGGTATTCCCATCTCTTTCAGAATTTTCCACAGTTTGTTGTGATCCACACAGTCAAAGGCTTTGGCATAGTCAATAAAGCAGAAATAGATGTTTTTCTGGAACTCTCTTGATTTTTCAAAGATCCATCAGATGTTGGCAATTTGATCTCTTGTTCTTCTGCCTTTTCTAAAACCAGCTTGAACATCTGGAAGTTCACGATTCATGTATTGCTGAAGCCTGGCTTGGAGAATTTTAAGCATTACTTTACTAGAGTGTGAGCTGAGTGCAATTGTGCAGTAGTTTGAGCATTCTTTGGCATTGCCTTTCTTTGGGATTGGAATGAAAACTGACCTTTGCCAGTCCTGTGGCCACTGCTGAGTTTTCCAAATTTGCTGACATATTGAGTGCAGCACTTTCACAGCATCATCTTTCGCAATTTGAAATCACTCAACTGGAATTCCATCACCTCCATTAGCTTTGTTTGTAGTGATCCTTCCTAAGGCCCCCTTGACTTCACATTCAAGGATGTCTGGCTCTAGGTGAGTGATCACACCATTGTGATTATCTGGGTTGTGAAGATCTTTTTTGTATAGTTCTTCTGTGTATTCTTGCCGCCTCTTCTTAATATCTTCTGCTTCTGTCGGGTCCATACCATTTCTGTCCTTTATTGAGCCCATCTTTGCATGAAATGTTCCCTTGGTATCTCTAATTTTCTTGAAGAGATCTCTATTCTTTCCCATTCTATTGTTTTCAACTATTTCTTTGCATTGATCGTTGAAGAAAGTTTTCTTATCTCTCCTTGCTATTCTTTGGAACTCTGCATTCAAATGGGTATATCTTTCCTTTTCTCTTTGGCTTTTCGCTTTCCTTCTTTTCATTGCTATTTGTAAGGCCTCCTCAGACAGCCATTTTGCTTTTTTACATTTCTTTTTCTAGGGGATGGTCTTGATTCCTGTCTCCTGTACAATGTCATTAATCTCCATCCATAGTTCATCAGGTACTTTATTAGATCTAGTCCCTTAAATCTATTTGTCACTTCCACGGTATAGTCATAAGGGATTTGATTTAGGTCATACCTGAATGGTCTAGTGGTTTTCTCCACTTTTCAATTTCAGTCTGAATTTGGCAGTAAGGAGTTCATGATCTGAGCCACAGTCAGCTCCTGGTGTTTTTTTGTTTTTTTTTTTTGCTGACTGTATAAAGCTTCTCCATCTTTGGCTGCAAAGAATATAATCAATCTGTTTTTGGTGTTGACCATGTGTAGATGTCCATATGTGGAGTCTTCTCTTGTGTTGTTGGAAGAGGGTGTTTGCTATGACCAGTGCGTTCTCTTGGCAGAACTCTATTAGCCTTTGCCCTGCTTCATTCTGTACTCCAAGGCCAAATTTGCCTGTTACTCTAGGTGTTTCTTGACTGCCTACTTTTGCATTCCAGTCCCCTGTAATGAAAAGGACATCTTTTGGGGGTGTTAGTTCTAGAACGTCTTGTAGGTCTCCATAGAACCGTTCAACTTCAGCTTCTTCAGCATTACAGGTCGGGGCATAGACTTAGATTACCGTGATATTGAATGGTTTGCCTTGGAAATGAACAGAGATCATTCTGTCATTTTTGAGTTTGCATCCAGATACTGCATTTTGGACTCTTTTGTTGACCACGATGGCTACTCCATTTATTCTAAGGGATTCCTGCCCACAGTAGTAGGATATAATGATTATCTGAGTTAAATTCACCCATTCCAGTCCATCTTAGTTTGCTGATTCCTAGAATGTTGACGTTCACTCTTGCCATCTCCTATTTGACCACTTCTAATTTGCCTTGATTCATGGACCTGACATTCCAGGTTCCTATGCAATATTGGTCTTTACAGCATCGGACCTTGCTTCTATCACCAGTCCCATCCACAACTGGGTATTGTTTTTGCTTTGGCTCCATCCCTTCATTCTTTCTGGAGTTACTTCTCCACTGATCTCCAGTAGTATATTGGGCACTTACCGACCTGGGGAGTTCATCTTTCAGTGCCCTATCTTTTTGCCTTGTCATACTGTTCATGGGGTTCTCAAGGCAAGAATACTGAAGTGGTTTGCCATTCCTTTCTGGTCCACATTCTGTCAGACCTCTCCAAATGACCTGTCTGTCTTGGGTGGCCCCACATGGCATGGCTTAGTTTCATTGAGTTAGACAAGGCTGTGGTCTGTGTGATCAGATTGGCTAGTTGTATGTGATTGTGGTTTCAGTCTGTCTGCCCTCTGATGCCCTCTCTCAGTGCCTACTGTCTTATTTGGGTTTCTCTTACCTGGACATGGGGTATCTCTTCACAGCTGCTGCAGCAAAGTGCACCTGCTGCTCCTTACCTCGGACGTGGGGTAGCTCCTCTCAGCCTCACTTTCAGCTATTATTAACCTGAAATTAAATCCAGAACTGATTTCTTGCTTGCTTTTTCTGATTTTCAGTTCTAGAATTTCTATTTGCCTTTTACTAATGTTAAATGTCAGTGTTCATAATTCATAGATGTTCACCATTAAATTCATAGAGCTTAAAATTTCAAGCTCAGTTTTTATGCTATAAACATAGTAAGTTACAGTCTACTTCTGATGATTTTTGCAGAATTTCAGATTTTGCAGAATTTCATAGATTTAGCCAGTCCTTGCTCAAACAAGTTCCCATGGTACAGCCTTTCAAAACCCATATTTTCTCTATAATCTTTCCAAAGCTCGGCTCTTTCTCCCTTAGATGGATGCTTACTAGGTATTGAATTTAAAATGCTGATAGAAATAATTTGATGCCTATGTGATATCATTTGCTTTTAGAAAACATCCTCTACTCTTTTGTCATATACCTGAAAGCATTAAAAGCCCAGGACTAAGGTTTGAAGATTTTTGACTCATCAAATTTCAGGACCCCGGCCCTTATCAGAGGCTGTTTCACTCAGATCTCTACTCTTGGTGAATGCTGGCCTCCATTCACTGTTCCTCCACTCCTAAGAATCTATAGCTGCTTCCAGGTAAGTGCTCCCAAGCAAAGGCAGGCTTCACTGGTACAGCCTTTCAAAATTCATGTTTTGTCCATTACCTTTTCAAAGTATTGCTCTTCCCCTACCCCATTTAGTGAATGCCCCTAAAATGCTTAACTCCCTGTTTTTCAAAAAAGAATTGATTTGAGTAGCTTTCCAAATTCCTCAAAGGAAATCCTCATTTGATCCACTAATTTCTTTCAATTTTTGAGAAGTTTTTCTTAGCTCTTTAAGAAGTTATTATCATTATGTTAAAAAAATTTGGCTGGTTGTTAATATTTTTCTAGTTGTTTGATAGTTTAGTCTGACATACCTAATCCATTATGTTTATTTTCAAATTTTAATATTTATTATTATAAATTTAATGTTTTTTTAAAAGTGAGTCCATTTAAAGAAAAATACTAATATCCACAGATTATCTGCAGATCTGATTATGAAGGGATACTTTAGTGACTGAAGTTTGCAAACACTGGTATAGTGGATGGGACCAGAGCCATGACTCAGATTGTCATGGTTTATGTCTTATCTAGATTGCTTATGAGCCTGTTAGCCTTGAACAAGTTGCTTAATCCCTCCAACATCTGCTTCTTCATTTATAAATTAGAGACAATAAAAGCCCTAACTCGCTATGTTGTAGTGAGTATTAAATGAGGCCACATGTGTAAATCACATGGCGTAGGCCCTGGCATTTAATAACATTTCGTAAATGTTAGCTATAATTTCCTTATTTGTCAGGGAGAAGAATGGTAATGATATATTTAGGTCAATCATTAGTCTCCTTGATTATGACAACTCATTAGCCTAATTTGGAACATTTCTTGGTAGATACGAACTCTTAAGTATGAAGAAGTTTCATCATTACCTCAGAGAGATGTAGACTGCCTTAGAGTAGCTCCCCAGATTCTCAAAAGAACTTTTGAATGAAATAAACAGTCAACCCTGATGTGAATAGTTGGTTAGGTTGTGTACTACCCAACTTTCATCTCTAAAATGGCACCACGCCTTGAGCCGTGTTCTGTATTCACTCTGCACAACTACACGCCGTAGCCCTGGGAGTGCTTTTCAATAGTGATGTGTATTCTTAACACATTTGCAATACTAACTGTCACACCATAATCTGTTTTAATTATTCCAATTTTTTTAAGAGAATTTCTTGAATTCTAGTTTCTGCCCTGTTACTATCTGTGTGACTTGAACAAATGGCTTACTATCCCCAGGCCTCAATTTCTCTGTATGTCAAAAACAAGAGTTGGACTAAATTGTCTTCAGTTCTAAAATTCTAATATTCACATGCAAAATACAATTCTAGTATCTTTGTAGTGAATTTGCATATTTAATGAATTTCTAGTGTTAGTTGGACAGCTTGGAATTTGTAGTTATAGGCTGATAATTAGCATGAAGCATCATACTTTTTCCATTTGTCATATTAACAAAGCATACTTACTCTAGGAAAAATGTGTGACATTTAAAATAATAAGGCTTAGTCTGACCTAAGAGGCCTTTTCAAAGTCTGTTCCAGCACCATGATTATCTGTGTATAAATGACCATATTGGATGCCTACACATATTCACAGTATTTCACACAGCTGAGAGAAGTCCTCCTGAATGATAATGGAAATGTATCTGAATGGAGTGTCAGCTCACTTTATGTTCAACCTTAAAGTTGGCTCAATGACGAAGTGAGGCAGTTTTGAACATAAACTCAGTAAACTTCTAGTGTTTTGTCCTGGCCTGATAAGACTCTTGGAGAGCTGCGAGTCAGATGAATAATTTATAGCTGCTGCTGCTGCGGCTAAGTCACTTCAGTCGTGTCCGACTCTGTGCGACCCCATAGATGGCAGCCCACCAGGTTCCGCCGTTCCTGGGATTCTCCAGGCAAGAACACTGGAGTGGGTTGCCATTTCCTTCTCCAATGCATGAAAGTAAAAAGGGAAAGTGAAGTCACTCAGTCACGTCAAACTCTCCGTGACCCCATGGACTGCAGCCTACCAGGCTCCTCCATCCATGGGATTTCCCAGGCAAGAGTACTGGAGTGGGGTGCCATTGCCTTCTCTGAACTTATAGCTAAATATCATTATTTTACATGTTAATCCTTTTATTTAGCAAAACCAATATCCTTTTTTTTTTTTTAAAGAGAAATTGGACATTTATTTCTTAAAAAAACAAAACAAAACAACAGAGAGCCTGTCAGGAAATCTATATGTATAATTCTTTGATTATGAAGTGACTAAATGCTCAGGCAATGAACTTTTCTGGGTACTAACAAGTAGTGCTGATGGTATAGGTGGGTGATTCTGTGAGGAACTTCCACTGACAGCAAAATGCTCACCATACAATGCTTCTTTTCAGAATCGTCATGACTACTTACATTTTTCTAAAGTAATCATTTCTCCAGAGATCTTTTTCCAATTTAAAATTCCCCCATCAAGAATCTTTTACAAAATACTTTGAATAAATACAGCCAACTATAACTCTGACTTCCAGCTGTTACCAAAGGTCTCCAAAGAATATACTTTGATTATAAAACTAGATTGACAGGGATTTGAGTAAAAAAAGAGACTTCAAAAGTCAAAGAATTATTAGGCCCCTTTGTTCACATAAATTCCCTAGTATGAAGCCATAGAAAAGTGTTAATATCAGAAAGTCCTTTCTTTCTTTTTTGAGAAAGGGAAAACCTAATTACTACCTAGAAGTGAATGGCATGGCTCCCACTTGTGCATACAGATGCTCTGAATAAAAACCTATTATATTGTCTAAATCTAAACAGTACAACAATCACAATTTAGTTATCTTCCTTAATTTTCAAAGTATTTTGACATTTATTTTCCTGTCACCAAAGTTATCTTATGAGAGAGGACATATTATTATCCCTAAGCCATGGATAAGAACATTGAGTCACAAAAAATTGGCCTGCCAGAAGTGACATATTTGGCATTTGATTTAGGACTAGAATTCATTCTGCAGTTTCTTAGCAAATCCATTTCCCAAAGACTACAAGATCATTTGCAGTGACATAGGAGTAAAAGGGAAAATGCTGCTCAGAATAAAAGCAATAAAACATTTCTTGCTCTTTCTTCTTTTCCATGTTCATTTCCCTCAAACACTTATGCCAAGGCAAAGTGAATTTGCTTTGTTTGTTTCCAGCTGTGCATGCATTTTTATGGCCACCTAACTACTAATTTACATAACTCCTGTAAGTCCGTTTGACTCTGTTGACTTGCCCCTTTCTTCTTGAAATCCTCTCATCCTTGCTTCTGAGAATCCTTTCTGCCCAGTTTTCCTTCTAGTCTATGGTCACTTCTGACACTCATCTGGACTGCAGGCACAGTGTCCCATGTTGATTCCTCTAATACCAGCCATGAGACCTTAAATCTGTTTGCAAAACAGCCACCAGAATAATCTACTTAAAACAAAACATTTGACCATGTTACTCCTCTGCTTAAAATTCACAATTGTCTTCCTGACATACTCCTTTTCCTGTTTGGAACCAGTCTGTTGTTCCATGTCCAGTTCTAACTGTTGCTTCCTGACCTGCATACAAGTTTCTCAAGAGGCAGGTCAGGTGGTCTGGTATTCCCACCTCTTTCAGAATTTTCCACAGTTTATTGTGATCCACACAGTCAAAGGCTTTGGCATAGTCAATAAAGCAGAAATAGATGTTTTTCTAGAACTCTCTTGCTTTTTGGATGATCCAGCGGATGTGGGCAATTTGATCTCTGGTTCCTCTGCCTTTTCTAAAACCAGCTTGAACATCAGGAAGTTCACAGTTCACGTATTGCTGAAGCCTGGCTTGGAGAATTTTAAGGATTACTTTAAGGATCTTTACTTTGAGATGAGTGCAATCGTGCAGTAGTTTGAGCATTCTTTGGCATTGCCTTTCTTTGGGATTGGAATGAAAACTGACCTTTTCCAGTCCTGTGGCCACTACTGAGTTTTCCAAATTTGCTGGCATATTGAGTGCAGCACTTTCACAGCATCATTTTTCAGGATTTGAAATAGCTCAACTGGAATTCCATCACTGCCACTAGCTTTGTTCTTAGTGATGCTTCCTAAGGCCCACTTGACTTCGCATTCCAGGATGTCTGGCTCTAGGTGAGTGATCACACCATCATGATTATCTGGGTCGTGAAGATCTTTTTTGTACAGTTCTTCTGTGTATTCTTGCCACCTCTTCTTAATATTTTCTGCTTCTGTCGGGTCCATACCATTTCTGTCCTTTATGGAGCCCATTTTTGCATGAAATGTTCCCTTGGTATCTCTAATTTTCTTGAAGAGATCTCTAGTCTTTCCCATTCTATTGTTTTCCTCTATTTCTTTGCATTGATCACTGAGGAAGTCTTTCTTATCTCTCCTTGCTATTCTTTGGAACTCTGCATTCAATTGGGGACAATGGGAATATATTATTTATTACTGATAATTATAAAATACTTCCTTCACTGTTGTTCTCTACATACTGTGCCTGTTGTCACCATAATATATACTTCTTTACCAATCCTCAGCTGCTTTTAAGGTTGACATCTTCCATGTCAGAGCTGTATGACTTCTGCCAAAATTTTCTTCCTAATCTTTATAAAATGTTCTTCTAGGAGTTTATCAATCTGGAATAATAATTTACAGTGCAGAAACCAAATCTTCTTAATACTTTTTTCAGAGCCAGTTATTTACTTCTCTCATTTTCCAGCCTCTTCCAAAGCCATGACCTTTAATTAGAAGAAAAAGTTAATCTACCTTTTTTGTCTCTAAGGCTTCAATTTTTGAGATAACTTTCTAAGGTCTAAGAGATACATTCTGAATTGTATTGTTTCATTCTTTCCTAGTGAGAAGAAATGTAGCGGTGGGGAGGGTTGATATACTTGTTTCTAGGCAAGCTCTCCTTGAACTTTGAATAGTGCAGGATAATTTCCCATATCAGACTTGCATTTAGCTGCCTCATCCTCTGCAGAAAGTACTGCACATCCAACCTGGCACTAACACCCTCTGGGGTGGGGCCTTTGCAGCTTCATCAGAAGGTGTGAATCCACTCTGCCTGGGGAGAGTTTCATGCCTGATGTATAGTTAAGGCATTAAAGAGTTTCCCTTTTTTCTTATCTATGTCAAAGATAAGAATTGCCAAACCATGGGCAATAGTTGTGCTCTTTTTCTTTTTGACTTTCATTTAAGTATACTTTATTCTATTCATCTGAAAACTATAATTCATCTTCTGTAAACCAGAGAGGTAGAAAGGAATTACCAAAATCTTCTCATTCATCAAGGAGACCAACTTGCATTTAGGACCTATATATTTGTTTCTTTCTCTAGTATATGCTCTGCTTGTCTCTGTGATGGTTCTGAGGTCATTCCTAAGTCTCAAGTGGAGCTATAGCTCTTTGTACTTTCCCCAGAAGTTCCCTCTATAAATCTTATGAAAACCTTTTGGAATGCTGCATTTAAGTTTGTCAGGTAATGTTCATGTTTTCTCAAAGCTTACTGATAACTGACCCTGCTATTAATCCACTGAGCATCAGCCTAGCCTTTTCAACTTGGGTAGGAGGAGAGGAAATGGAGAAGAAGAATCAAATAAAACAAAGGATAAATTAATGGAGTTTAATTTACTATAAGGAGGCAAAGAGGATGTAAGATGCCTGAGCTTTCCAACCTGGAGTGTTTAGGGGAATAGAGAAACGAGAAGAGCAATTTACTTTTGTGACAAAATCACTGTTTGGTTTTAAGGCATGTTGTTTAAATGATAGTTACAGACCTAAATAAAAATAGTCAGCAGACAACATTTTATCTGGTTTCAGTATAATAAAATAGATGTACTGGAAACTACTCATATACTGGTAAATTATTATCTGAGAGATTTAGAAGAGTACACATAAAGCCCTCAGAATAGTTTATTAACTTTAAAAACCTGCGTCATTAATTCTGTTAGTTGGTTAAAGTAAAGGTGATGACGGTTATGCTGAAACAGAATAGATCTGTTTCACAAAGGCAGGGTGTTGAAAATGTTTACAGGGCTTGCTTATTGTAAATACCAAGTAGTTAAACATTTTTATCTGAAATCACATTCAACCTGAATTGCTCATTTTCCCCAAGAGATTTTTTTTCTACCATTCACCTATGAAGCCTATAATCAAGATTATCCTCTAAGAGAACACACATGTGGCTTCTGTCTACCAACATGTCAGCTTTTTCCTTTTATGAAAATACTAAGGATGCTTCCACAATAGGAAAAGAAAACCCACGCAAAGAGTGTCTATAGATACAATCAACCCATATATATAATGTATACATGCCAGAATGATTTGTGCCAGAGTTGAGTTATACTTGTGTATTGTCATCAAGAAAATTGAGACCTCTATCCTTCTGAATAGATTAGCTTTTTCCTGCTTGCTAACAAAAGCTCTTTCTGTGTAGATAATCAGAAAAGTGGTATTCAGTGTCAAGCATGATAATAATAATACAAACCTTTACAAAATCCCTTGTTTACCTATAAATTGTTCTCTCTATGGACATTTCTTAGATGTAAGCTAAGACAGAGCTACACTTGAGTGTAACTTTAGTAGCCAGAGTTATCGGTATCAAGGACTCTGTTCCTCACATAAAATAATTCTTCCCTTTGTTATTTGCTTCTGTTCTACGTGACATAAGAGTCATTGTCACCCACATCCTCTCTCCAAACCTGGTAAGAGCCCTTGTACAGAATAAAATGCCCCTTCCATAGGAGACTACACCTCAGCAAGCCACCTCTGTAGTTTTCCATATTACTTCCATGAGGCTCTGTCACAAAATGTGCAAGTAAACCAAGGCAATGCAAATTTGCAAATCCCTTTAGTGAAGAATAAAAGTTAAATATTAATGTTTAGCAAGTTGACGTTGCTATTTTATTATTTTCAATAAATCTAAAATACTATCTTCATATATCTCCTTAAGGTTCTAATTAAAGAGACATATTTAAGTATTAAAAATCCAACAGTTTAGTCACATAACTTTTCAGTCTTAAATCTCATGGTTGAAGATGTGACTAAATATACTACTCACTAAAGAAGAAAAAAAAAAATGTTGTGTCCTTTACAGAGTATCAGCCTAGGTTCAGTTTTGTTCTGTTACTTACTTCTCCTTTGAACTGAGATACTTCCCAGAGCTGACTTACTCTGGATACCACCTAAAGCAGGAACCAAAACAAAGGCTTGTGCACAGGTAATTTATTTCAGGAGGTAACCTCAGGGAAGAAAAGTAGGAGCTTTGAAAGAGTCAAACAAGAAAGAAGGGAAAACCATCCCTGGGATATATTATTTTGCAGATCACCATTATGGGCAAAAATAATGTTCAGATGGTGTTCATTCCCACTGGGGATTCTGCGAGGCACCATAGAGAAAATGTCTTAGAACTATCTTTCCAAGGGCAGGAGTATGTATGCATTGGCTTCAGTCCACCATGGGTCAAGAATTGCCCACTAGGGTAAAAGGTTTCTTGCATTTCTAGCTTTACACTGCATCAGAATGAGAAGATTTTTACAAATATTTCAAATATGAGGTGGGGACAGAGAAGCCAGGGGGCAGAAAGTGCAAGATACACGGTGCCAGTGAGATGAGGTTGAGTTGTTTTCAGGCCCTATCTGTGAGCAACTGGCTGACAGAGCAACAGCTGCAGTCAAGAGGTTGACCAAGAGGATACTAGGTAGGACACAGAGATGTCGGAAATATCAGCTAATAAAGAACAGGGAAGAAAACATTATTTAGAAGATGTCAGGCAAACTGAAACCACAATTACATTCTGCTACACTTCTGTTTGAATGGCTTCAACCACTCCTGTGCTTTGCTGTGCTTAGTAGCTTAGTTGTGTGCGATTCTTTGCAACCCCATGGACTGTAGCCTGCCAGGCTCCTCTGTCCATGGGTGTTCTCCAGGCAAGAACACTCGAGTGGGTTGTCATGCCCTCCTGCAGTCAACCACGCCTGCTACCCTAAAAAAACTAACTATCCAGAAATCAGACAAGTTCTGGTGAGAATGTGAAGCAACTGGAGCTCTCATACATTGCTGATGGAAGTGCAGAATGGTACAGCCACTTTGGAAAAAGCAGTTTGACAATTTCTTGTAAAGTTAAACTTACACTTAACTGTATGACTCACCAATCCTACTGAGTATGTATCCAGGCGAAATTAAAAGTTATGTTTATACAAAACCTGCAGCAAGTGTTTATAAACAGCTTAATTGTAATTGCCCAAAACTGGAAGCAACCCAAATGTCCTACAACTAGTGGGTGGATAAACAATCTGTGGTGCATCTACACAACAGAATACTTCTCAACAACCAAGGGAATCAGCTTCTATACATGTAACAACATGGTTGAACATCAGATGTGTTATGCTAAGTGAAAGAAGCCAAGTCCAAAACTACATGTAGTTTTATATAAAACTGTGGAAAAAGCAAAACTTACAGGGTCAAGAGACAGTAAACAGGGCTGAAGCCACTACATAACTAGTGAAGGACTGACCAGCCTAGGAGAAGAGGTAGATTAGAAGTCTTTTTCAGTTAAAGCTAAAGTGTTCTACTTCTATGAAAGTTAAGTTAAATTCTCGCAGATATCAATGAAGATCTCTGTTTTCCTATCATTAATACTTAATTATCAACTAGTAAAAATGACACAAGTCTCATATCTCCTATTTAGTTCTAATACTATTATGTCTACTAATTAGGCTATGGGCTGAGAATAGACATAAAAAAGGTGAAATAAGTCTTTGCCCTAAAAGTGGTCCTGATACAGAAGAAGCAACTTTAAAATAAATAATTTCAATTTAGTGAGCTTATTTATATAATAATTCAATTAATTCACTTGGATACATGCCCAGTGGGACTGGTGAGTCATATGGTTATGGCCTAGAGGTGGAAGTGACACCAAGGATAATTATCTTACTGTGGCTGGATCCAGGAAGGCTTTATTAGAGGAGGAGATTCTTTAGCTAAGACTGGAAAAGTGAATAACCATTTGCCACTAGGGAAGCAGGGTATTTCAGAAGTAGGAGAGACTATTCAAAGGCATGGGGACCTAAAACAGCATGGCATGTTTGAAGAACTGCATATATTTTGTTATAGGTGCAGGGGATGTGGTTTGGGTGCAGGAAGGATGAAGAAAGAATATTCTTTGACAGATAATGGAGGACCTGGTAAATCATGTGAAGACTTGGAATTCTATCTGGTAGATGAGAAGCTGAAAAAATATAGCCTAAATATTAAATTAGGGCTTCATGTATTTGCTTTTTGGGCTTAATTGGTGGTTCAGCGGTAAAGAATCTGCCTGCAGGAGACACAGACGACATGGGTTCGATCCCTGGGTTGAGAAGATCCTCTGGAGAAGGAAATGGCAACCGACTCCAGTATTATTGCCTGGAGAATCCCATGGACAGAGGAGCCTGGTAGGCTATGGTCCATAGGGTTGCAAAGAGTCACACATGACTGAAGCAACTGAGTGAGCAATATTTGTTTTTAAGAATATGAATATATTTTCAATGCTAAAATATTGGAATATATGCATACAAATCCAGACTTTGAACTTCTTTTGAAAAATTGGAATAATTTCCTTGCTGTCCAAAGGACTCTCAAGAGTCTTCTCCAACACCACAGTTCAAAAGTATCACAAGCATGAACTGTGGTTTGGAGAAGACTCTTGAGAGTCCCTTGGACAGCAAGGAGATCAAACCAGTCAATCCTAAAGGAAATCAGTCCTGAATATTCATTGGAAGGACTCATGCTGAAGCTGAAGTTCCAATACTTTTGCCACCTGATGCAAAGAACTGACTCATTGGAAAAGACCCTGATGCTGGGGAAGATTGAAGGCAAGAGAAGGGGAAATAGAGGATGAGATGGTTGGACGGCATCATCGACTCGATGGATATGAATTTGAGCAAGTTCCAGGAGTTGGTGATGGACGTGGAAGCCTGTCGTGCTGCAGTCCAGGGGGTCTGCAGGTATCCAACTGAGCAACTGAACTGAACTGAATTACTTAGGAGTTCCTTTCTTTGTGGCAACAACTGTCTAAAGTCAAAAGCCACTGCCTCCCTTATGTGACTTTAAGTGGAGCATGTGCCTGTCAATATGGGTCGCTTCCCAACCACCACTTGGGTATTTTACACCCACCCTCCTTTTCTCACTTTTGCTACTTACCTGGCTCCAACAGATATTTGAACTTAAGTCTCTGCTGGAGACAATGGGGAACCTTTGAAAAGCTAGGTGAAAGAGGAGAGTAAAAATGCTGGCTTAAAACTCAACATTCAAAAAATTGAGATCACGGCATCCGGTCCCATTACTTCATGGCAAATAGATGAGAAAACAACGAAAACAGTGACAGACTTTCTTTTCTTGGGCTCCAGAATCACAGCAGATGGTGACTGCAGCCTTCAAATTAAAGGACACTTGCTCCTTGGAAGAAAAGCTGTGACAAACCTAGATAGTGTATTAAAAAGCAGAGACATTTCATTACTTTGCCGACAAAGGTCTATATAGTCAAAGTTATAGTTTTTCCAGTAGTCCTGTATGGAAGTAAGAGTTGGACCATGAAGAAAGCTGAGCACTGAAAACTGATGCTTTTGAACTGTGGTTCTGGAGAAGACTCTTGAGAGTCCTTTGGACAGCAAGATCAACCCAGTCAATCCTAAAGGAAATCAGTCCTGAATATTCACTGGAAGGACTGATGTTGAAGCTGAAGCTCGAATACTTTGGCCACCTGGTGAAAAGAGCCAACTCATTGGAAAAGACCCTGATTCTGGGAAAAATTGAAGGCAGGAGAAGGGGACAAAGAGGATGAGATGGCTGGATGGCATCACTGACTTAATGGACATGAGTTTGAACAAGTTCTGGGAGATAGCGAAGGACAGGAAGCCTGGCATGCTGAAGTCCAAGGGGTCACAAAGAATTGGACACAACTGTGCGACTGAAAAACAACAACCACAAAAGTGGAGTAACATCAGATTTCTCATTATAAAGGATTATTCAGTAAAGATGTGGGAAATTGATTGATATGGGATAAATCTGAATGTGGGGAGTCCAGTTAGGACTAATTCTCAAAGTTGAGGAATGAGATGATCAAAGTTTAACTGAACTTTGTAGCTCTGGGACTGGAGGTGAGATAAGGGAGTCTAGATTTATTAAGAAGGATTTAGTGACAGAGTGTGAAGGATATTGGAGAGAAAGGGGTCTAGAGTGGCTCTTGGCTTGGGCAACTGGGTATGTCTCTGATGCCACCAACTTAGCTAAGGAGTAAGGTTCTGAGGGAAGGATAGTGATTCTGTCTTTAATGTATTGCTTTTAGAGGGCTGTAGATTACCCAACAGGCATTTGGCAAAATGGATCTAGAGCCATGGATTTGGGAGTTATGAGCCCATTCATGGTACTGCAGGCCCAATGGCCTGAGTGAGAAGCAAAAAAACCAAAACGGAAACCCTGGGAACATCAGAGGTGGATCCAGCTAGCTGATGAAGATGTATAATCAGTATTATTAATTCTGACATGATACTAACTCTTAAACATGCTTTTATTCAATTACAAATTAGAGATATTTTCTTATTAATTTCACAGAGTATGTCTCAATTTAAGTGCTAATGGCAATATTATTCAAGGATTAGAATCTCTGTCTATGTGAGGCAGGGAAGGTACATGACAGGAATTACACATGAGAAACCTGGAATGCCATAATTCACTGGACTCCTGTGGAAAGACAAAATAGCTTTAAATGTAAAAAATCCCCAAGACATTTGCACATAATGGTGTTTAGAATCGTTGGTCAGTTACATTAGCTCTGTAATGACAGATAGGATCTTTTTTTTTTCTAGCTGGGAGTAATTATCTGGAGGCAGGAAACTTGCAATAGAACATAGACATAAAAGACCAAATTCAAATTTCTAAATCTCCTAGCATAAGTGGCAATTAGATTCATACCATCATGCTTCATATCTTCTGCTGAATATGTTTTTATGAATTAGGACAGAGTTGTTTCCTTGGTTGAATAGTATAGAATTTTATATAGGGGGTCAGAGCTATTCCTTCAAGAAACATATGCAGAGTAAGTAATTTGAAGATTGGAGAAATTGGAACTGCAAAGGAGTTGTCATTTAGAAGCAAAACTGGTTAAATATAACCAAATATAAGATAAATGAATTAAAAAGAATGTACACTGTTTTAGTGTTTATCTGTTCAGACCATTCATTTCAGAGATTTACCAAGACTTTATGGAGAAGAACAAGGTTTCCCATCTTCACAAACACCTCATGCTGTAGTATCAGTACAGCAATCTGCCTCTTTCTTAGTATCTATTTGGAAAAAGTTCAAGATAATGGGATTTATTATCTTGTGACTGCTCAGAAAATTGATGTGTGTAACTTCCATTAGCATTTTTAGGGATAATCTGGGTGAGGCCCCTTTGCATTCATATAATATTCAAAAGCAGAGACATTACTTTGCCAACAAAGGTCCGTCTAGTCAAGGCTATGGTTTTTCCAGTAGTCATGTATGGATGTGAGAGTTGGACTGTGAAGAAAGCTGAGCACTGAAGAATTGATGCTTTTGAACTGTGGTGTTGGAGAAGACTCTTGAGGGTCCCTTGGACTGCAAGGAGATCCAACCAGTCCATTCTGAAGGCCATCAGCCCTGGGATTTCTTTGGAAGGAATGATGCTAAAGCTGAAACTCCAGTACTTTGGCCACCTCATGCGAAGAGTTGACTCATTGGAAAAGACTCTGATGCTGGGAGGGATTGGGGGCAGGAGGAAAAGGGGACAACAGAGGATGAGATGGCTGGATGGCATCACCGACTCGGTGGACGTGAGTTTGAGTGAACTCCGGGAGTTGGTGATGGACAGGGAGGCCTGGCATGCTGCGATTCATGGGGTTGCAAAGAGTTGGACATGACTGAGTGACTGAACTAAACTGAACTGAACAGAACGGTCCCCTTAATTTTTCATCTTGTCTTTTATCTTTCCCTCCTCTCTTTTCTCCTATTGCTTCCCTCTGTCCACCAAGAAGATATTGCTTATTTTTTCTGATATGTTTTGACTGTTCTTTCTGAAGAAAGGCATTCAGGCAATACACATATATCAACATGCACTATATCTAGTTTGAAATATTTATTGCTGAATAACATCCTAAGTGAATGGGGTTCTGCTGATGATAATGGAAGTCACTTTCTTTTATGATTTTTCCCAGTTAATCTTCTTGTGATCTCTGCTTGACTTCTATTCATGGCCCCTTTTTATAGGTAAGATGTAATAAGTTTGAGTGAACAGATTAAAAGTACTGCCAAGTTCTTTGAATTATTTCTGTTGAATTATTCTGTTGTTGATTCTGTGCTATATCTAGAAAGAACTGTGTTGATGGAAAGAAAAACACTCTCACTGAAGGCTTCCTATTTGGGTCCTATGAGTTAGGAATCCATAAACTGTAATCACTTTTATCACACTCCATAATAACTTTCCCTAATTTTTATTCTCAGCACTGGTCTTCATTTCATAGCTCCAAAATCATCTTATTCTCATAAAAAAAGACTATTTCAGTGATTACTAATCCATAAGTATTTCTCTTGAGGCTCTGTTCATTAAAATAATAACTCTAAGAGAAAAATATCAGAGCTTGAGGTGTATGATTATGCTAGTATAAACTTGTGAATTTAAGAATAACTTACTAATACTTATTTACATTATATAATATATATCTCCCACTTTCTCCCTCTAGACAGCAAACCATCCTAATTACAGGAAGGGGTTCTAGGTAACTTTTTCTCTCTTCTGTAATCTATTTCACTTGCATTAATTAGGCAAATGCCTTGTTAGGCAAATGTACTACATACTTTATTTGTATTTTATTTTTAACCATAGACCAAGATAAAAAAAACTCTGAATTGCAGAATCAGAAGTGTAGTCATTTCTTGGGTTGATGGCTTTATGGAAAATCCCTGATACTGAAGTTAAACTTAGGGCTCAGCATAAAGTTAACTCAACTTTCTTGCAAGATGTTGTTAGATCACAGATATCTTTAATAATAACTTTTAGTGTTGCAGAAGATTTTATAGATTATAAAAATTGTGTAAACCTTGACCTCAGAATATAAGGAGCATATAATCTAATTGGGAAAAGTAGTATGTGCCTGTGAAATGGCTAATAAATAAAACCTTTTTTCCACCTTTTTAACAATTGAAATATAACTGACATATAACTTTGTATTAATTTTAGGCAAATAGTATAATTTGAAATATTTATGTATTGTGGGAAATGATTACCTCAGTAAGTTTAGGTTAACATTCACCACCACACATAATTATTATATTTTTCTCTTATGATGCGAACTCTTAAGATTTACCCTCTCAGAAACTTTCAAACATGCAAAACAGAATTGTAAACTATTGCACAGTCCTAGGGGTATAATGCACAGTCACTATGCTGTGTATTGTACCCCTAGGACTTATAACTGAAAGTTTGTGCCTTGACCTGCTTTATCCGTTTTGACTACCTCCCTCTGTCTTTGGCAACCACCAATCTGTTCTCTGTATCTAAAAGTTCATTTTTGGGGGTTTGTTTTTTGTTTGATTCCACATGTGAGATCATATAGTATTTGTCTTTGACTTATTTCCCTTGGCATAATACCCTTAAGATCTATACATGTTGTTGGAAGTTGTAGGATTTCTTCTTTTTACCACTGAATAATATTCCTGTGTATATGTGTACCACATTTTCTTTCTCCATTCATCTGTCAGTGGACACTTGGGTTGTTTCCATGTCTCGGCTATTATAAATAATGCTGCGGTGAAGTTGCGAGTGCAGGTATCTTTCAAGATATTGATTTCATTCCCATTGGATAAATACACAGCAGTGGAATTGCTGGATTGTATGATAGTTCTGTGTTTAATTTTTTGAGGATCCTCCATACTGTTTGCCACCATGGCTGCACCAATTTACAGTCCCACCAACAGTGCAAAAGGGTTTCCTTTTCTTCACATCCTCACCAACACTCATTATTTCTTATCTTTTTGATGAAAGCCATTCTTGTTCATTTACCAAAGAAATATTCATTGAGCATCTACTTTGGAGGAGGCACTGTCCCAGCAGTGGGTTAGAAAGTAAATAAGGCCAAATATCTGTTCTCATGGAGTTTAAAGTCTAGGGAGAAACACTGTTAAGAAAATAAATCAACTGACCAATAATAAAATGTTTTCCAGTTTTATTGAGAAACAATTGACGTACCTCACTTATAAGTTTAAGATGTACAGCATGATGGTTTGATTTATATTTATTGGAAGTGATTACCACTGTAGGTTTAGTTGATATCATCTCATATAGATATGAGAAAAACAAAATCCTCCTTTTGTTGAGAACTCTTAGGGTTAACAAGATAATTTTTTATAGTGTAAGTGGAATGAAAATAAAGCAAGATGGTTAAAGAGTGTCTGGATGGTATCTATTTTGAGACACATTCATAGATGCACACAAGAGCTGGGGTTGACAAATGGTAGACAGGATGTTAGGAAGGACAACCCTGAAGGACCTTGAAGGGCAGATGAGCAGGAGTGAGGGTTTCCCAGGCAAAGAGCTGGGACAGAGATAAACATGGATGTGTAGCAGTGGGGCAGAGAGGAAGAGGCAGAGGAAGAGGAAGGCCTGGGCTCTTTGCTTTGGGGAGTAATAGGAAATAAGGTGATATACATGGGGTCAAGTCCACATATGCCTTAAAAGATTGAGTCTTTCTTTGAACAAGGTAATGTCCAAATTGCCATAGAAACTGCTTGAAATGGTGGCAAATGCAAAGCCACCATTATTAGAATCATGTGAAGGGGAGCAAAAATATGTGAAAATTAACCCAAAATACAAATATCTACTGAATTGGTTGAATGAAAATGGCACTGAAGTCAGGAAAGTCAGCTAGAAAACAATAGTAGCAATTGAGGAATATACTGGACATTTGTATAGAAGTTATGCTTTCTTATCTCATTTATTCACCCCTTCGCACGTATTTATTGAGCATCTATTAGGTGTCAGGTGGTGTGTAAGGCACTGGAAATACAGTGATGAGCCAATCAGATGTGGTCCCTTTCTTCATGGAGATCATAGTCTAGTGGGGAAGCGGACCATGGTCAATCAAAGCTGAATGTCTGATTTTAAACTATGACAAGTATGTTGAAAAATAAGCAAGTTATGGGAGCATGCAACTAGGATGGGTGGGTAAAACTCCCCTGACAGACACTGATGCTGAACTTTGGGGCTAAGTATTGAATAGGAAAAGATGTGGAGGATGCAAAGAGAAGGGGAGGATACAAGTGAAAGAAATGGCATGTTCAGCATCCACGTAGATGGAGGAAATGTGGCTTGTTTAGGGATCTGGATGATGACCAGGGCTCCTGGAGCAGAGAGGGTGAGTCAGTTACTGTAATGGGTTTAGGAGTTGGGGCTGCAGATATAGGCAGGGCCAAACTCTGGAGGCTTTGTAGTCCATTGTTGGGAGCTTAGACTTCACCCTAAGAGTGATGGAAATCTTTAAAAGTGTAGGAAGTGAGATGGGGATGTGGGCAGAAAATGAAACCAGCGTGGATGCAGGATGTATTCCAATAGCGCTAGGATGGAAGGCCTGAAGATAGAATCGAATGTAGGTCCAAATGATAGTCAGATGCAGTCTGCAGGACTTGGTAATGGATTATATGTGGAGTGTCAGGGACAGGCAGTGTCAGGATGATTCTTGAGAATCTGGCTTGTGCAAACTGATGATATTTGCACAGCAATCCTGTAAGGTATGTGCCGTTTTTATCCCATTTTACATTATTCTGAAGTTAGAGGTGGTTAAACAATGTGCCCAGGGAGTGCCGTTAATAAGTCACAGGGATAGAACTAAATCTCTGGTTTCTGATTTCAAAACCTGGGTTCTCTCATTATGCTTCTCGGTTGACCACAGAAAGGATGAGGACTGTGGCTTAATGATGGCGGCACAGTAGCTTTGGTCTTTATAGCACATAGTCATAGAATCTCAGCATTGGAAGAGATTATAGAGAATTTACTGCTGTGTTTTTCAAGCTTCTTTCACTGTGACCTACATGAGAAATGTATTTTACATCACAAATGAATATATATATATATATACACACACACAGAGAATGGAAATAATAATTTCCTGAAACAGCATTACTGTAATGACATGAGATGCACTCTTATATTTTCTTCCATAAAAATATGCTAGTTCCCATCCATAAAATTTATTTCATTATCTACTAATGAGTTGTAACCCTTTGTCTGAAAAACTGTTTTAGTGCTCTTCATTTTTTGAAGAGGATTTGAGGCCCAGAAATGGGAAATGGTTTCCCTAGATCTCATAGTCAGCAGGCAAGAGATTTCCTGACTGATAACCCCATTTTCTGAGTCTATTATGCAATTTGGCTTTGTCAGCTTTGTAAATATGGTACAATGATGGGTTTGTAAGTTTTGTCCCTTAGGAAAAAATATCTGTTGACAGTTTTTCACTTATTAGCATTTAGTTTGTTTCTTTTTCTGCAAGTCTTATTTTACACTAAGGTTAAGACCCTCTAGGACCCGTTTAAATGAAACTTTGCAAGATTTTATTTGAAAAGAAAAGGACATGAAACAGTCAGATAATAGTGCATAATCATTGAGATTCTCAAAAAGACGAGTAAAAATTCACAGAAAATGGAAAGCAGTTATCAAAGAGAGGTGATCAAAAAATGCACTTATGAAGTCATCCAAGAAACCAAGGGACAATTGTGAAACCAAGAGGAAAAACCAAATCTTTCCACTAAGCAAAAATGCCAAGGAGATAACAGGAAGTTTTAATAATGTATGCAAAAGCACAGGTACTGTATTTCATGAAAGTGAAAGTGAAGTCACTCAGTCGTGTCCGACTCTTTGCGACCCCGTGGACTGTAGCCCACCAGGCTCCTCCGTCCATGAGATTCTCCAGACAAGAATACTGGAGTGTTGCCATTTCCTTCTCCATGTTCATGAGAGGAGTTTAAACATAAATGGAACATATAAGATTAAAAAAAAGCTTAGGTAATATTGAAAAATTGTGGGACATTTGGAAAGAATTTAATGAAACTATCAGACTGTTGAAGATTCAATAAAATGAAAATTTGAAGTTTACTCAGCTGTAGAAGCTTATAGGAGCATTTAAGGAGAAGATAGAAAAAGATTTGCTTGACACTTTTTGCACATATCCTCTAACATTGCTAGAAATATAATTCATTATTGAAAATCCTGACAAGATTTTCTGGATATTTTCCTTGTCTGACAAGCAGAAGTGGCTCTTGGGAATCCTGGAAACACTTATGATGGGGAAAGCAGGGATTGAGCATCACAGGGTGGAAGAGTCAGAAAATGATAACGTGTCTGGAGAGGGTACCTTTCTTTCCAAAAACCTATCCAGTGGGGGAGAAAGGGAAATATTGTCCATCTAACTGCCAGGCATAGCCTCAGAGTCTTATCTGTGCATTTCCCAGTAAATATTTCTTAAACCTTTAAAGTGCTAGATACCATGCAAGACAAATCTGGTCCCTGCCCTTAAGAAGTTTGTAGCCAAGTCTGAGATACGGGCAAGTCCAAGTGGTTCAATGCTGATGTGTGCTGTAATACAAGAGAGGGACAAGATGCTAGGGATGTTGGGAAGAGACACCTGATCTGGACATGGTAAGTTAAGGAAGACTTCTTGGAGCAAATGATGTCTAAGTTTAGGCTTGAGTAGGATAAAGAAAAGTTAGCCAGATGAAGCATGAAAAAGAGAGAGCTTGCTTGTTTCAAGGATTACTTGACACTGTGATTAATGTGTTTACAAAGCATAGGCCCAGCACACAGTAAGCCCTCATATATGGCAGTTTTTAATATTTTATCGTAAGTAACAGACACCGCTCAATAGTACTTTTCCCACATATAAAACAATACACATGATACAATGTTTCTGCAAATAATGGCTGATAGAATTCACAATTAATGTTTAATTGTCTATTATTATTTAACAGGCTCATAAAATGCTGATGTTTGTTCCTCATTGCAATTCATTTTGAATTGCATTCAGTTTTCATTCTGAAAACTACAGAGCATATTGTGGTCTCTCTGTATAAGGAAAATAGAAAAAAGAATCGGAATATTAGGACTTAAAGAAACTATAGAAGTCACCTGATCCAGTCGTCCCCTTTAACATGGGAGAAAACTAGGCTAGCCCTTTGCTCAAAGTAACAATGTTGTCAGTTAGTGGCAGCAAGAAGACAAAAAGGCTGGTATTCTGACTAGCACCTTAATCCTCATTTCCTTTATATGGCTTTGCCAACTTCAGAGTTATTTTCAATGCTCTCAACTTTGATGTAAAATTGTGTTAATATTGTTACCTTGATATTAATTTCCATTATTGCCTTTGAAGTTTACATGGGCTTCATTTTGTGTTTTCCTAGTACTTGATTCATTCTGAAAATATGCATGTTAATTAATTTCCCTTGAACTATTTAACTTTTACGTCAAGAGCAAAGGACATATGTAATACTACTAACCATTTTCATTTTAAATCCTTAATTTATTATTGGCAAAAGATTAATATATTTTAAACTTCATTTGTTCTCTGTTAGGTTAAGGTTTCATTCAAAGACTGTAACTTTGGCAGGAATATTAAACAAAGAATTAAGTAAAGAACTGGAAAAACTTCTGTAGTTAATAATCTAAATAATACTTTACTTATAATGTGCTCCTGACTACCACTGTGGTAATGTTCTTTCCTGGTTGTTATTGCTACACAGTTATGTTCGCATGCTCCATTTAAAGCTATATAATTACCAAACCTTTTAAAATAAAAACCACTAAAATGTTTTCTGGGGTATTCTTCCTTTTGCTCATGGTTTGCTCTTCGGTACTTCAGCTTATTGTGCTTATATTGATTCCTCTGCCCACCTGTCAGCTTTCTTGTTCTTGGACTTGAAAATACCATAATCGGTTGTCATTCTCTCCTCATGGAAAATCCTTTGGCTGCCTCTGTGGGGATCCACTGGGTACAGATTTTTCAATGGCACCCTTTTCCCAGCGGAGTCTTCACTCTATCTGTTGTGTATTCCAAAAAGCCCCATTACCTTACCTCCTGGATACTAACTGTTGAAGAGCCTGTTTCTCATTGTCACGATCTCACAACTCCAGCTACTTAGGAGGATATAATGCTAGCTTCAACAATGTTCTCTTCTTCAATTTTCACCTTTTTTTGTGTGTGTGGGGGAGAGGGGATATAGGTATAATTACAGATGCTATTGTGAGTTATTGATTGCAGGTAAACTTCTAACAGTCCCTGTCCACTCTCATGATTCTAATATGAAGTAGAAGCTATTTAGTTTCAAAAGGCTGATGCTGACTTGCTCCAGAGTTTTTGTTCCAGCAATTCATATATGTGTACACAGTTTAACATCTACAACCCATTGGCTTTTGATTGCTCAACTTGCATTTGTTTTATGATTTACAGTGTATGCCCCATTTTAAAAACTACTGCAATCTTTTCTGGAGAACAGGAAAAACATTGTTTAGACTTGCAAATGACAAGAAGGGTAAACTGGGAGATTAACTGGGGTACCTGAATTTTATTGGTCTGGTTATTCTCTTGCTATACTTACCTTTGGAAACAGAAATCTTGTCCAGTTGTAGGTATTTGCTTATATTTGGCTTCATAAATCATACAACAGTACATGTGCAAAGTCATTCAATGATAATTTCCACAAATTAGTCTTAAGTCAAAAGTGAGTAAAATAGTTTCAAAACACAAACTTTTTTCTATTGAAATTTATAGGAATAGTCCCAGGATTCAAAAAGGCTGAATGTGTACTAATTTTCTTTACATTAGTTCACTGCTTCTCAGGTCTCATTGCCTGAGAACCTTGAGACTACAGTGTTTTATTATACAAATCTCTTTGGACATACATTATATTTTGTGTTTTTTTAAATAAAAATTTTAATACAGAAAAATATACACATATATCTAAAAGTCTGTCATTATTCAACTTCAGCAATTATCAACTTACTAGTCAAATTTTTTTCATCTATACCCTTATCTAGTCTCTCATGCCTATGCAAATACCCATATATCATATCATTTCATCTATATTTTAGTATTTATCTCTAAAATTAAAAAGAATAAACCATTTATAAAGCCTTTATAAAAGCGTAACCATACTATGATCATACCTAAAAACTTGAACAGTGTTTCCATAATAGCATCTACTTACTAATCAATATTAAAATTATCTGTTTTTTTTTTATATTAGGTGTATTCAAATCAGAAACTAAAATGGCTGTTTGTTTCCTCTTTGATGTTAAGATTACTCACTGTTTTCAGCTACTGTCAGCCTGATCCATCCATTACTATAACATTTCCTATCAGCTCAGATCAATTTCAGTAGCAAATGATTATCATGAATGAGAACCCATTATTTCGTTACTCATTGCAATAGGGTATATTCTAATGCTATCATTTCTTTTTTATTTATTTGGTTCCATTTAAAAATGTTATTTGGGTAATTTAAATAGGTATTACTTGAGCATCTATCATGTGCTAGCACTCTGCTAGATAGTATAAGGAGAAAACAAAATACCTATATATCATGGCCTCTGCTCGAAATGGAAATAGAAATATTATGCTCAAAATAATTAGAGAACAGTTATGAGTGTGGGTTGGAGAATGTTTAATGGCAGCTATGGGACATGTGCTGGGCCAAGAAGCATTTTATGAAATAGGGGGAAACTGAGGGCATTTCAGGTAGGGGAATAGTTTGGGTCACACCATGAGGCAAAGAACAAAGATGGTGGTATAAAGAAAGGAATGGGAAAAAACCTACCTAGAGACTCCACATTAACAAGGTTAAAGTGGGGCATTAGTTGGAGGTGAAGACAAGCACATTAGATAACAAACAGAGAGGGTGAGGTTGAGAAAGGACAGCAATAGAGTTAGGAGTATAAGGTAGACACAGGAAGCAGGAAGAAGAGAAGAGAGCAGTATCAACTGGTGGAGAAGCAGGGGAGAACAGCGTTATAGCCAAGGAATGAAAGAGTTTTAAACATGAAGAGGTGGTTGACAGAGTTAAATACCACTGTAAGGTTAAAGAAAGGGGGACCAATTCAGGAGGGAGACCCCTGGCAATATTTGACAGGACACTTGATTTTGATATAGCATATTACAGACAGAGGGTAGATAAAGGAAGGAATGATTTGGAAGTAATAGTTTAGGACAGAGGGCATAGATGATCTTATTCTAGGAATAGGGTTCAAAAGAAGAAGGTAAATATGGCCAAGATTATCAGCAGTTGGGGAAACCTAAGTGTTTGAAGACCAAAAGTCTGAATTTCCTTGATATCCCTTCTATTTTGATAAATAGAGCAAAATATATTTTTAGAAAGCAAACTTTGAATAATGAAAGTGCAAAAAGAGCTTAACTAGTTATTTTCGTTCACTATATTTTATGATATTTTATTTACTCAATTTTCATTTCATATATTACCACAGTGAATCATGCTTATATCAAATATATGACAATGATATATTAAACTGAGAATGCTAGTTTCTTCCGTTTCAAAAAAAAAAAAGATTTTCTGCATCTGTCTCCATCTCCTTCCTCTCTGCTTTGTTAGCTATATGTGTACATGGAATGTGTGTTTGCTTTTATTTTGTTAGTTTTATTGGTTTACTGCTCACAAAGATAAGATATGTTTATTATAAAAAAATTTTTTTAATTCCATGAAATGCTTCTATTCAGAGATAAACAATATTATTATTTTGGTAAACCTCCTTCCAAATCTCTTTCTATGCGTAGATAGATAGATGATATTTTATTTTAATGAGATCATACCGTGAGTGTGGTTTTGCACCTGCTTTTTTACATCTAGTAATAGGTTGTAGATATTTTCTGTGTTGATGAATATGGAAATATAGAAACTTTTTCAATGGCAGTCATTACATGATGATGCCATAATTAATTTAAGCCATGTCTTGTTGCCAGACACTTAGACTCTCCATTTGTTCTGTTTAAGCAGCACTGCAATGAACATTCCTATTGGTAATTTGTGCACATGTCCTGTTGATTGTCTTCTTGGAATAACTTCTTCAAAGTGGGGTTATGGGTGAAAGGCTATGTATATTTCATATTGCGATATATATTTACATATTACCCAGTGTTCTCTAGAAGTGCTGTACCAATTATATTTCTACCAATAACACCTATTAGTACCCAGAAAGTTCTTTTAAATGTCTTAATATTTTTCATCTTCATTCAGGCTCATTTTCTTCACTTATAAAAATCAGGATGAAACATATCAGTGATTCTTAAAAGTTTTAGGATATTAAGACCATTTGAAAACTGTTGACTAGAAAGTAGAAATATTGTTCCAGGAAAACACATCTGCAAAAACACAAAACTTTGACATAATATTTATGAGAATTCACAGATCTTTTGAAGTCAAATCACAGACTCTTTAGAATTTCATTCCATGAATCCAAGTGAACAATCTCTGAATCAGGTGATTTTTACAGTTGCTTTCTACACCTTACACATACATCACACACTCATGTGCATGCAGAATTTTAATGTGTCCTTGGAAAATCTTTAATATCTTCTTGATACAAACCCTAGTCTCCTTGTGATCTGTGAAATCACTTGAGTGTATTTATTTATTGGATGAATTTCTATTTATTTCAGGTTCTTCAGTGGCGAGCCCGCCAGGAAGAGATAACAAGACTGGAAATGGAAATCTCTGCCAGAAGAAGAGAAAAGGAAGAGGAGAAAGAGAAACTGTGGAAGAAGAAGGAATTGTTACAAAGAGAAGAGAAGAAAAAAGAGGTATTTATACTGTTGCTGCAAATGTGTGAATGAATATTTAATTGCTTGATTGAGATTTGATTGACCTTGGTCTTTGGCATAGAATCCTCATAGGCAGTTCTTAGAAAGATTCATAAGGTTCTAGGGGAGTCTTGTTTGAATGTATTTGCGCTTCAGAGATTTATGTACATGGAGGAAAACCCACTTTATTGACTTCGTAAGCACAAGTACTTGTGATTAGAAGAGATACTATAGATAAAGAAAAGACAAGGTTTGTGGTTGTTGTTAAAGTATGTTCTAAGTAGGGACATGGCAAAGCCAGAGGTACTGGAATAGCATTTTGGTTGACTACAGTACAGCAGAAGACTGTGAAAAGATGTATTTATTGGAAAATACAGTATATTGGGGTCAGTACAATTCATAGAATACCACAAGTCCCTTTAAAGAATTTACTTCTTGTTTTATTATGTGTTAGATTGTTTGGTTTTTCATACTGATACAAATTCATCATCCTATTTTTGAATGAACATTGGTTTCCCAATCCTCAAAATATTGATTAAAATACTTATTTTTTAAAAGGTATTTTTTATTTTTATTATTTTTGGCTGTACCATGTAGCTTGTTGGATCTTAGTTCTCTGACCAGGGATCAAATCCATGTCCTATGGAGAGGAAGTGTGGAATCCTAACCACTGGACCTCCAGAGAATTCCCCAAAATACTTATTAATAGCTTTAAAATAATTATTTTGACAGCCTGTGGAAGATAAAACATATTTCAGAGGGGATTTAAAAAAAATATAGGGTATATATTTAGATATTTTATTTGCCCATATCACAAAAGTGATAGAATTTATAGTAAAGAATACTTTTCTTTAAGGTTTTATGACTTCTGTGGAAATAATTCACAAAAGGCAATTTATGATCAATTCTACAAGATAAAAAAAGGAATTTCCGTTAATCTGTATTGACTTGATCCGGACAATATGTGAAATGTTTTCTTTTAGAGTTGCTTAAAGTGCCAAGAATGACTAATTCATAGTCCTTGTTGAATAAATTTTGCTTTATGAACACAGTTGCTATACTTTAAGCTATATGGTCCATTGAAATCATATGAAACTCTTGTCCAAAAGTTTTTCCTTTAAAATTCAACCTGAAGAAAAAAATAACACTGTGGTTTTTTAGCTAAAAGTCAGATTTTCTACATTTTTATAGTTCAGTTATCATTATTCTTGCTTGGTTTGTGCTCTTATGTCAGCAAATTGTTGTAGAGTCAGTATGTGTGAAAAACAACGTGTATAGGAATTATATAATTTTTGAGAAAATGAGCTGCGAAGAAGATGTAATTTACAGTTTGATTTCTAAGAGAGTACATTAAGTGGTTTCATCAAGTCCCCATCAAAAGAGATACTCATAAATATCAACTATGTTTCAGATAATGTAGGGCTTCCCTGGTGTTTCAGATGATAAAAGAACTTGCCTGAATGCAGAAGACCTGGGTTCGATTCATGGGTTGGGAAGACGTCCTGGAGTAGGAAATGGCAACACACTCCACTATTCATCCCTGGAGAATTCCATGGACAGAGGAGCCTGGTGAGCTACAGTCCATGGGGTCGCAGAGAGTCAGACATGACTGAGCGACTAAAAACAAAAACAAACAGATGTGACCTATACACATTTCTGGATAAAACTTATCAATTCCAGCATTTGCTGTTATGAAACTATAGTATTGGAAAAGTATATTCTTAGAGATTTGTCATCTACCTTCATAAAACTTCCTTTCTATAAATTAGTATGACCATGAAAGGATGTATTTTTAAACATTAGCTTGCATGTAGTGTCATTTTAAGTGCCATACACAGACACAGCTGAAATGCCAGGCTGGATGAATCACAAGCTGGAATCGAGATTTCTGTGGGAATATCAACACATATATGCAGATGATACCACTCTAATGGCAGAAAGCCAAGAGAAACTAAAGAGCCTCTTGATGAGGGTAAAAAATGACAGAAAAAAACTGGCTTAAAACTCAATATTCAAAAAATGAATATCATGGCATCTAGTCCCATCTTTTCATGGAAAATACATGTGGAAAAAACGGGAACAGTAACAGATTTTATTCTCCTGGACTCCAAAATCACTGTAGACAGTTACTGCAGCCATGAAATTAAAAAAACTCTTGGTCCTTGGAAGAAAAGCTATGACAAACCTAGACAGCATATTAAAAAGCAGAGACATCACTTTGCCAACAAAAGTCTATCTAGTCAAAGCTTTGGTTTTTCCAGTAGTCATGCATGGATGTGAGAGTTGGACCATAAAGAAGGCTGAGCACTGAAAAATTGATGCTTTTGAACTGTGGTACTGGAGAAGACTGTTGAGTGTCCCTTGGACAGCAAGGAGATCAAATCAGTCAATACTAAAGGAAATCAACCCTGAACACTCTTTAGAAGTATTGATGCTGAAGCTGAAGCTCTGATACTTTGGCCACCTGATACGAAGAGCTGAATCACTAGAATAGATCCTGATGCTGGGAAAGATTAAAGGCAGGATGAGAAGGGACGACAGAGGATAAGATGAGATGGACATGAGTTTGACCAAGCTCCAGGAGATGGTGATGGACAGGGAAGCCTGACATGCTGCAGTCCATTGGGTCTCAAAGAGTCAGACATGACTGAGTGACTGAACTGATCTGGACTGAACTTGGCCTAACACCAAAACAGCAGCAACCACAACAAAGAAAATAGTAATGGAATGAATAATCGAGCTCTAAGTCAAATTCATGGTCAATCTCTTGCAAATGTATGCGACCAAGGTATCTATTTTTTTTTTTTCTTTTAAAAATTACTTCTTAACATTTAGAAAAAAATTGAAGTACAGAGCTTGATGAAATTAAAACAGTACTCATCACCTAACATTGAAACTGTTAAAATTTTTCATTGTTTCATATTTAATTTTATAGATAAAGTTGAAGTCTTCTTTTGAGGACTTTACTCAGTACCATTTTTCTTCTTACCACCCCAGAAGAGTCTTGATCATGAATGTTATTTCTATCTTTCAGACCATCTATTGCTTTTAATACATTTTAATTCTTTTACTTTTTCATAAATATTTTCACACTGTATCATTCTGCAGCATGTGCTTTTTCATTTAACCATGAATTTTGAGATATAGCCATGTTAGTAGAGGCAGCTAGTTTACTCTTTTAATGGCTATATTATGTTTCACTGTAGAACTAGGTTACCATTTATCCATTCTTTGAGCAGTAGGATGTAAGTTTCTTAAGTTTTGTTCTTGAAACTGTACTGCAGCAGCCACCTGTATATAATGACAGGGGCATGTATGCACAGCTTTCTCTAGGGTATACCTGGGGTGGGAATCACTGTGTTGCAGGATTTGCATGTTTTCAACTTTATAAGACTTTTTTTTACTTCATAAACTATTTAAACTATTCTTTTTGATATTTGCCAATCTGATAAATCCCTTTCATGGACCACAGCCTTGTCATGGCAAAGAGGCTTACATAACTCAGTGAAGCTATGAAACACATCGGCAGGGCCATCTAAGATGGGTAACTGAAGAATTCTGACAAAATGTGGTCCATTGAAGGAGGAAATGGCAATCCACTCCAGTATTCTTGCCATGAGAGCCCCATGAACAGTATGAAAAAGGCAAAAAGATATGACACCAGAAGATAAGCCCTGCAGGTCAGAATCTGTCCAATATGCTACTGGGGAAGAACAGATGGCAACTACTAATAGCTCCAGAAAAATGAGGTGGCTGGGCCAAAGCAGAAACAATGCTTAGTTGTGGATGTGTCTGGTGAAAGTAAAGTCTGATGCCATATAGAACAATATTGCATAGGAACCTGGAATGCTAGGTCCATGAAGCAAGATAAATTGGACATGATCAAGCAGGAGTTGGCAAGTTTGAACATTGACATCTGAGGAGTCAGTGAACAAAAGTGGACTGGAACAGGCAGATTTAATTGAGGTGACCATTATATCTACTAATGTGGGCAAGAATCCCTTAAAAGAAATGGAGTGGCCCTCATAGTCAACAAAAGAGTCTGAAATGCACTACTTGGGTGCAACTGCAAAAATAACAGAATGATCTCAATTAGTTTCCAAGGCAAACTGTTCAATATCACAGTAATCCAAGTCTATGTCCCGACCACTGATACTGATGCTGACTGGTTTTGTGAAGACCTACAAGACCTACAAATAACACCAAAAAAAAGATGTATCTTTGATCATAGGGTATTGGAATGCAGAAGCAGGAGATCAAGAGATACCTGTTTGGAGTAACAGGCAAGTTTGACCTTAGAATACAAAATAAAGCAGAGCTTAGGCTAACAGAGTTTGTCAAGAGAACACAAGGGTCTTAGCAAACACGCTTTTCCAACAACCTGAGAGATGACTCTACAAATGAACATCATCAGATAGTCAAAACCGAAATCAGACTATGTTCTTTGCAGCTAAAGATGGAGAAACTCTATACAGTCAGTAAAAATAAGACCTGAAGCAGACTGTCACTCAGATCATAAGTTCCTTATTGCAAAATTCAGGCTTAAATGGAAGAAATTAGGGAAAAACATTAAGCCATTCAGATATGATCTATATCAAATCCCTTATGATTATACGGTGGAGGTGATGAATAGATTCAAGGAATTAGATTTGGTAGACAGAATGTCTGAAAAACTATGAAAGAAAGTTAGAACATTGTACAGGCGGTGGTGACCAAAACCATCTCAAGAAAAAAGAAATGCAAGAAGGCAAAGTGATTGTCTGAGGAGGCTTTACAGATAGCTGAGGAAAGAAGAGAGCAAAAGATGAGGGAGAAAAGGAAAGATTATTTCCGACTGAATGCAGAGTTCCAGAATAGCGAGGAGAGATTAGAAGGCCTTCTTAAATGAACAATGCAAAGAAGTTGAGGAAAACAATAGATTGGGGAGGACTAGAGATCTCTTCAAGAAAATTGAAGATATCAAGGGAACGTTTCATGCAAGGATAGGCACAATAAAGAACAGAAAGTGTAAGGACCTAACAGAAGCAGAAGAGATTAAGAGGAGGTGGCAAGAGTACACAGAAGAGCTATACAAAAAAGATCTTAATGACTTGGATAACCACAATGGTGTGGTCACTCAACTAGAGCTGGACATCCCAGAGTGAGGTCAAGTGGATCTTAGGAAGCATTACTACAAAGAGAGCTAGTAGAGGTGATAGAATTCCAGCTGAGCTATTTAAAATTCTAAGAGACGATGCTGTTAAAGTGCTGCACTCAACATGTCAACAAATTTGGAAAACTCAGCAGTGGCCACAGAAGACTGGAAAAAGTCAGTTTTCATTTCAATCTGAAAGAAGTTCAATGCCAAAGAATGTTCAAACTACCATACAATTGTGCTCATTTCACATGCTAGTAAGTTTATGCTTAAAATCTTTCAAGCTAGGCTTTAGCAGTACATGAATTGAGAACTTCCAGTACAAGCTACGGAGAAGGCAATGGCACCCCACTCCAGTACTTTTGCCTAGAAAATCCCATGGACAGAGGAGCCTGGTGGGCTGCAGTCCATGGGGTCCTCGAGTTGGACACGACAGAGCGACTTCACTTTATTTTTTCACTTTCATGCATTGGAGAAGGAAATGGCAACCCACTCCAGTGTTCTTGCCTGTAGAATCCCAGGGATGGGGAACCCTGGTGGGCTACTGTCTATGGGGTCGCACAGAGTCAGACATGACTGAAGCAACTTAGCAGCAGCAGCAGCGGTACAAGCTATGTTTAGAAAAGGCAGAGGAACCAGAAATCAAATTGCCAACAATTGTAAATCATGGAAAAAGCAAGGGAGCTCCAGAAAATCACATCTACTTCTGCTTCATTGACTGTGCCAAAGCCTTTGACTGTGTGGAGCACAACAAACTGTGGACAGTTTTTAAAGAGATGGGAATACCAGACCACCTTACCTATCTCCTGAGAAACCTGTATGCGGGTTAAGAAGAAACAGAACTGGACATGAAAGAGCTGACTGGTTCAAAACTGGGAAAGGAGTACATCAAGGGGTATTCCTACTGTGAAGGACAGGGAAGCCTGGCGTGCTGCAGTCTCTGGGGTTGCAAAGAGTCGCACTGAACAACAGCAGAAGAATCTGACAAAAGGGAACAGTATGTCAGTGTTTTAAATTGGATTTCCTCTGATCACCTGTGAGATGGCAAATCTCATATTTTTATTGAGCAGTTTTCTTCCTCTGTGAATTGCTTATTCATGCTTCTTGTCCATTTGTCTATTTTTCCTTTATTTAATCTGTTGGTGATCTTTATAAATTCTTGATACTGTTTCTTTCTATCAGTTACATGAGTTGCAAATATTTTCTTTTGTTGGTCATTGGCTTATAAATTTGCCTCCATGTCTTTAGTTTCATGGAAAGTTAAAATGATCAAATAATCCAAGTTCTTAAACTTTTCCTTTGAGAATCATGCTTTCATGTATAAACTATGACCTAGTAGTCAGAACATCTCTGTGGAGAGCTTTGATATTTGCCTCTGCTAAGGGCAGGGCCCTGTGTATTTTACTGGCCCCACACCAGTTTGTGTACAGTATTAACTTTGAGACTTGGGACCCATGGTGTGAGCTGGGAGTGGGTGTTGATTTGGCACTCCTGTACGCACCCTGGGCTCTGCATTTGACCCTTTTCCTCCTCTGGTCCCAAGCAGAACATTAGCTCCCTGTCACTCTCCTGGGGAGAGTTTATGGCGTAGTTAGTTTGCACTGTATGTATGGACAAGTCCTACATGATTTCTTGGCTCTTCGTAGGTAGCTGGTTCCTAACCCATGTGCACAGGTCCCACACCTATTATTAAAAACTGAGCCATTAGTTTCTCAGATGTATCTCAGGTCCAGCTCTCCCCAGGAGTCACTTGGCTTTGGCTCCTTCTTACTGCTCTGACTTTGAGTTCCATCTTTATTTTCAGCACTGAGGTACTGACTGTGTGTGTGTGTGTGTGGTTGTGGTATAGTTTGTTCAAAATTTCTGTGTTTAAAGTGGTAAAGGAGATTTCTGTGTCAACTCAGACATACTGACCAAGCTTCTGACTATCTTTATATATTCGAACCACAAATACAGATTTTCATTAACTATTTTTTTTAATGTTGGAGACAAATTTTAGCTCTTCAGTGTTTAATAGAATAGTGAAAGTTGCTCAGTAGTGTCCAACTCTTTGTGACCCAATGAACTATACAGTCCATGGAATTCTCCAGGCTAGAATACTGAAGTGGGTAGCCTTTCCCTTCTCCTGGAAGCTTGGCAGAAAACTCCCCATAGGCAACCTCCCCTTGACTTGAGACTGGCTGCTTTGTTACCTGGTGTTCTTTCTCTCCTCATCTACTGTTTCAATTCCTGACATATCTTCTTAAAAGACAGCAGCAACAGAAGTAGAGATACTAGTTCAGTTCAGTTTAGTCACTCAGTAATGTCCGACTCTTTGCAACTGCATAGACTGCAGCATGCCAGGCTTCCCTGTCTATCACCAACTCCTGGAACTTGCTCAAACTCATGCCCATCTAGTTGGTGATGCCATCCAACTATCTCATCCTCTTTTGTCCCCTTCTCCTCCTGTCTTCAGTCTTTCCCAGCATCAGTGTCTTTCCCAATGAGTCAGTTCTTTGCAGCAAGTGGCCAAAGTATTGGAGCTTCAGCTTCAGCATCAGTCCTTCCAATGACTATTCAGGATTGATTTCCTTTAGGATGGACTGGTTGGATCTCCTTGCTGTCCAAGGGTCTCTCAAGAGTCTTCTCTGACACCACAGTTCAAAAGTGTCAGTTCTTCAGTGCTCAGCTCACATCCATACACGACTACTGGAAAAACCATAGCTTTGACTAGCTGGACCTTTGTCGGCAAAGTAATGTCTTTGCTTTTTAATATGCTGTCTTGGTTGGTCACAGCTTTTCTTCCAAGTTGTAAGCATCTTTTAATTTCATGGCTGCAGTCACCATCTGCCGTGATTTTGGAGCCCAAGAAAATAAAGTCTGTCACTGTTTCTATTGTTTCTCCATCTATTTGCCATGAAGTGATGGGACCAGATGCCATGATCTTTGTTTTTTGAATGTTGAGTTTTAAGCCAGCTTTTTCACTCTCTTTCACTTTCATCAAGAAATTCTTTAGTTCCTCTTTGTTTTCTGCTATAAGGATGGTGTCATCTGCATATCTGAGGTTATTGATATTTCTCCCAGAAATCTTGATTCCAGCTTGTGCTTCATCTAGTCCGGCATTTCTCATGATGTACTCTGCATACAAGTTAAATAAGTAGGGTGACAATATACACCCTTGATGTACTCCTTTCCTAATTTGGAACCAGTCTGTTGTCCTCTGTTCAGTTCCAACTGTTGCTTTTTAACCTGCATACAGATTTCTCAGGAGGCAGGTCAGGTAGTCTGGTATTCCCATCTCTTTAAGAATTTTCCAGTTTGTTTTGATCCACAGTCAAAGGCTTTAGTGTAGTCTATAAAGTAGAAGTAGATGTTTTTCTGGAGTTCTCTTGCTATTTCTATGATCCAGTGGATGGTTGGCAATTTGATCTCTGATTCTTCTGCCTTTTCTAAATCCAGGTTGAACATCTGGGATTTCTTGGTTCACATACTGTTGAAGCCTAGCTTGAAGAATTTTGACTGCTACTTTGCTAGCATATGAGATGAGTGTAATCGTGCAGTAGTTTGAACATTCTTTGTCATTGCCTTTCTTTGGGATTGAAATGAAAAAAGAGATACAATGCCATGTGTAAAACCTTATCTTAGAATTCCTGAACAAGCAATCACCTTTATACTAATTCTTCTTCCCAGTATTTGTCTGTTAGGAAATAATAGTGTATTTTTGCTAGAATAACATAATTTGTATCCAGTATTAAAATTTATCCTGGTAGGTGCCTAGCTCCTTGCAAATGTACATTTACTATTAGTAGATCACTTTTTTCCTTCTGTGCTTTAAAAATCTAGTTTAACATTATAATCATGGTTCTCATAGTTATATCTCAAGACCCAAGGACAATTTTGATGCAGAAGCTGTTAGGTGATAAAGATGCTTTTTTCAGAAGCATGTCTCCACTTTTGAAATTATCATGGCAAAATCAAGAGATGATGTCTTTCAATAAACCAGCCCTAGGAGCTATTGTAAAAATCAAGTTTATCATGTTAGATAAACCTCAAAATGCTTAACCTGTAGTACTGGTCCCAGAACCATCCTTTCACTGCATGTGACTGTTTGGATGGCTTGAATAACAAAAAAATTGCTCTGTATCACAGCATCTTTGGAGATCTTACTGCTGCATAATGCCTGGCATTCTATTGGATCCAAGGCAAGGATAGTTTTAACCTTGTGCCCAAAATGGAGATTTTTAAGCAAGGCTCACATAAAAAGGAAACACATTCTTTCTTTGATTTATTGTGTCACAGTTCTCTCCCTATTTTCACCAACTCTGAATCCAGCTTTGAAACCACTCATATCACACAACTGAGTGGTGGGGGACATAGTCAGAAAAATCAGAATGACTCTACTGGCCATGTGACCTTTAGCCTTATCTCAGAGGTATTTCTGGGGGACCTCAAGGGACATCGCACCAGTAAATACCAGTAGACCCAGTCTTCAGTAGAACCTCAGCACTTGGGTGCTTCCCCTTGTCCTCAAGTGACCTGGAAAATACTCAGAATTATATTCATCTGAGAGATAACTGAGAAGAGAGGAAAAAGTCTAAAACAAGAATGGTAGGCTGTCTTAATCAGAATGGATGCTAGAGATCTGGAACAGTGCTGCTTCTCAGAAGATTTAAGAACCACAGGCTTAGGAGGGCATCCAGAGCACATTCAGATCAAAACCAGTCTCTCTTTGTGAGAATTTATGGTTTCTCATGAGAATATGTGCTCAGTTGCTTTTGTCATGTCTGAGTCTTTGCAACCCTATCAACTGTAGTTTGTCAGGCTCCTCTGTCCATGGGATTCTCCAGGCAAGAATACTGGAGTGGTTTGCCACACCCTCCTCCAGGGGATCTTCCCAACCCAGGCATAAAACCCACGTCTCTAATGTCTCCTGCATTTTCAGGTGGGTTCTTTACCGCCAGCACCACATAGAAAGTCCTCCTTATGAGAGTAATTCATCATAAAATTATGAAATCTCTTCTGCAATGTTTCTTAATCTAATAATATACTGATCAAAAGAACCATGAGTAGAAAAACAGGTGGACATAGAAGAATAAAAAAAAGAATTCCTAGATTTTGAGCTCTGCTTCTTTGGGATTGTGGGGCTTAAAAGATTTATTGAATAGCCCCATGATAGGCAGGCTTCTAAGATGGACCCTGAGATTTCCTGCTCTTCTGTGATACATACCCTGTATCATACACCAGATATCTGTAAATGTCTAATTGGGCTATATTATATGGCATAAACAGCCTTGAGAAAGGGAGATAACTTGGGCGGGCTTGAAGTAGTCACATGAACCCTTTAAAAGCAAAGAGTTTTCTTTGGCTGGTCTAGCCATATAACTATAACGGACCGAATATTGCCAGAAAAAAAAAAAAAAAAAAGGATTGGAAGCAAATTTTTCCTTAAAGCTTCCAGATGAGGGCTCAGTTTTGTCAACACTTTGATTTTAGCCTTGTGATGTCATGACGAAAGAGCCCAGCCATGCCTTGCTGAACCTCTGACTTATAGTACTCTGAGCTAATAAGTGAGTATTGTTTCAAGTAGTGAAATTTGTGGTAGCCTGTTGAACAGCAGTTTGAAAAATTAATACGGATTTTAGTATCTGGAAGTGAAATGCTACTGTAACAGATACATAAAAATATAGAAATCTTTTTGGAATTGGGAAGCAGGGAGAAATTGGAAGAATTTTGAGGAGCATGATAGAAAAAAGACTAGAATGCCTTGAACAGACTATTAGTATTAATAGAAATATTGGTGTTTAAGATGTGGCTGGAGAGGATTCAAAGGAAGTGATGAACATGTTGTTGGAAATTGGAGAAAGGAGAATCACTGTTATGTTATGGCACTAAAACCTAGGGAGTTTTGTCCTGTAGTTAAATGGAAAAACTTACTAAACAATGAACTTCATATATAAATGAACTAAAATTTCCAAGATGTTGAACATACTACCTGTATTTTTTATTTTGCTTCTTATAGTAAAAGAGAGTGAGATAAATTGAGAGAGGAACTGTTAAACTAAAAAGAATGAGGACTCGATGCTTTGGGAAACTCCACCTATCCAAATGGAAAAAGATTGTAGACTTAAGAGGTTGTTTCCAATAGCACAGAGAAAAAGCTAAAAGTGTTAATGTACAGTTGTTTTGTTAATAACTTTGGAAAGATCAAAAGGTCAGTGTATCCATTCATATAAATGACCCTTCCAAGAGATAAGCGGTGTTTCTCATAGGTACTCTCTAAGTAGAGAACCTCAGAGAAGTTTAAGGGCAATTTCTCTCAACCACATCAGTAGGAGGCCAAAAGAGAGAAGGGTTCATTTCAAAAAGACTTGTGTTTATTGGTATTTGTCTAATGGAGGGAATCCCATAAAATCCACAAAGTCCCACTGGGTTCTTGAAAAAATTTTATCAAAAATGCTATAAGATTAGACTGAAAGGGACAGAGAGAGAATGAATTGAAAGGAGGTTAATGGATCCCCCAAATTCCATTGGCAGGAAGCAGGCTGATAAAACTGCTCAGCCACCTGGCATTCCTAATAGTGCTACCATGGAATCAGACCACCCATTTAGGCTCAGGAAGAGCTCTGTTAACTCTGTTAACTCCCCACCACTTTGCACATAGAATAATTGTATCAGCTCTTAGTAAGATATATTGACAGTCTAACTGTTTGTGACCCCATGGACTGCAGCATGCCAGGCTTCCCAGTCCATCTCCAACTCCCAGAGCTTAGTCAAACTTATGTCCATTGAGTCGGTGATGCCATCAACCAGCTCATCCTCTCTCGTCCCCTTCTCCTCCTGCCTTTAATCTTTCCCAGCATCAGGGGCTTTTCAAATGAGTCAGTTCTTTGCATCAGGTGGCCAAAATATTGGAGGTTCAGCTTCAGCATCAATCGTTCCAATGAATATTCAGTACTGGTATCCTTTAGGATTGACTGGTTTGATTTCTGTGCAGTTGAAAGATGCTCAAGAGTCTTCTCCAACACCACAGTTCAAAAGCATCAATTCTTCAGCGCTGGTGCTCAGCTTTTTTTATGATCCAACTCTCACATCCATACATGACTACTGGGAAAACCATAGCTTTGACTAGACGGACCTTTGTCAGCAAAGTAGTGTCTCTGCTTTTGACAGTATTGACAGTAAGATTGTATATAATCCAAAATGGGTCACTAAAGATCCAAATAGACTGATCATTCATTCACTTATTTGCTTCTTCAGTAAGTATGTACCAAGTGCCTTTAATGTGATACATATTACACTCAGTCCTTCATGCAACTGTAAGAGTTCACTTCATGCAAACACAAATTGGCCTTTCTCTGGTGTCTTTTTAAAAGGGTGTTTGCCCACTGTGCCATAAAGATTTTTTGTGGGTTTGTTTGCAATTCTTGGTTAGGTCAACAGAAGTTCTTGTTAATAATACAGAAGAATTTCTGTTTTTTAATTTTATTTATTTTAATTGGAGGCTAATTACTTTACAATATTGTGGTGGGTTTTGCCATATGTTCACATGAATCAACCATGGGTGTACATGTGTTCCCCATCCTGACCCTCCCTCCCACCTCCCTCCCCATCCCATCCCTCAGGGTCATCCCAGTGCACCAGCCCTGAGCACCCTGTCTCATACATCAAACCTGGACTGGCAATCTATTTTACATATGAATATATACATGTTTCAATGCTATTCTCTCAAATCATCCCACCCTCACCTTCTCCCACAGAGTCCAAAAGTCTGTTCTTTTCATCTGTGTCTCTTTTGTTGTCTCACATTTGGGGTCATCGTTACCATCTTTCTAAATTCCATATATATGCGTTAATATACTGTATTGGTGTTTTTCTTTCTGACTCACTTCACTCTGTATAATAGGCTCCAGTTTCATCCACCTCATTAGAACTGATTCAAATGTATTCTTTTTAGTAGCTGAGTAATATTCCACTGTGTATATGTACCACAGCTTTCTTATCCATTCGTCTGCTGATGGACATCTAGGTTGCTTCCATGTCCTGGCTATTGTAAACAGTCCTGTGATGAACAGTGGGGTACATGTGTCTCTTTCAATTCTGGTTTCCTCGGTGTATATGCCCAGCAGTGGGATTGCTGGGTCATATGGCAGATCTATTTTCAGTTTTTTAAGGAATCTCCACACCGTTCTCCATACTGGCTGTACTAGATTGCATTCCCACCAACAGTGTAAGATGTTTCTTTTTTCTCCACACCCTCTCCAGCATTTATTGTTTGTAGACTTTTGGATAGCAGCCATTCTGACTGGCGTGAGATGGTACCTCATTTGTGGTTTTGATTTGCATTTCTCTGATAATGAGTGATGTTGGGCATCTTTTCATGTGTTTGTTAGCCATCTGTATGTCTTCTTTGGAGAAATGTCTGTTTAGTTCTTTGGCCCAGTTTTTGATTGGGTTGCTTATTTTTTTGGAATTGAGCTGCAGGAGTTTCTTGTATATTTTTGAGATTAATTCTTTGTCAGTTGCTTCATTCGCTATTATTTTCTCCCATTCTGAAGGCTGTCTTTTCACCTTACTTATAGTTTCCTTCGTTATGCAAAAGCTTTTAAGTTTAATTAGATCCCAGTTGTTTATTTTTGCTTTTATTTCCATTACTCTGGGAGGTGGGTCATAGAGGATCCTGCTATGATTTACGTCAGAAAGTGTTTTGCCTATGTTTTCCTCTAGGAGTTTTATAGTTTCTGGTCTTACATTTAGGTCTTTATTCCATTTTGAGTTTATTTTTGTGTATGGTGTTAGACAGTGTTCTAGTTTCAGTCTTTTACAAGTGGTTGACCAGTTTTCCCAGCACCACTTCTTAAAGAGATTGTCTTTAATCCATTGTATATTCTAGGCTCATTTGACAAAGATAAGGTGTCCGTAGGTGCATGGATTTACCTCTTGGCTTTCTATTTTGTTCCATTGATCTGTGTCTCTGTCTTTGTGCCAGTACTATACTGTCTGATGCCTGTTGCTTTGTACTATAACCTGAAGTCAGGCAGGTTGATTCCTCCAGTTTCATTCTTCTTTCTCAAGATTGCTTTGGCTATTTGAGGTTTTTTGTATTTGCATACAAATTGTGAAATTATTTGTTCTAGTTCTCTGAAAAATACTGTTGGTAGCTTGATAGGGATTACATTGAATCTATAGATTGCTTTGGGTAGTATACTCATTTTCACTATACTGATTCTTCCAATCCATGAACATGGTATATTTCTCCATCTGTTTGTGTTCTCTTTGATTTCTTTCATCAGTGTTTTATAGTTTTCTATATATAGGTCTTTTGTTTCTTTGGGTAGATTTATTCCAAAGTGTTTTATTCGTTTTGTTGCTATAGTGAATGGAATTGTTTCCTTAATTTCTCTTTCTGTTTTCTCATTGTTAGTGTATAGAAATACAAGAAACTTTTGTGTGTTAATTTTATATCCTGCAACTTTACTATATTCATTGATTAGCTCTAATGATTTTCTGGTGGGGTCTTTAGGGTTTTCTATATAGAGGATCATGTCATCTGTAAATAGTGAGAGTTTAATTTCTTTTCCAATCTAGATTTCTTTTATTTCTTTTTTCTCTCTGATTGCTGTGGCTAAAACTTCTAAAACTATGTTGAATAGTAGTGGTGAGAGTGGGCATGCTTGTCTTGCTCCTGACTTTATGGGAAATGCTTTCAATTTTTCACCATTGAGGATAATATTTGCTGTGGGTTTATCATATATGGCTTTTATTATGTTGAGGTATGTTCCTTCTATTGCTGCTTTCTGGAGGTTGTTTTTTTACTATTTTATCATAAATGGATGTTGACTTTTGTCAAAGGCTTTCTCTGCATCTATTGAGATAATCATACGGTTTTTATTTTTCATTTTGTTAATGTGGTGTATCACACTGTATGATTTGCAAATATTGAGGAACCCTTGCATCCCAGGGATAAAGCCCACTTGGTCATGATGTATGATCTTTTTAATATGTTGTTGGATTCTGTTTGCTAGAATTTTGTTAAGGATTTTTGCATCTGTGTTCATCAGTGATATTGGCCTGTAGTTTTCTTTTTTTGTGGCATCTTTGTCTGGTTTTGGTATTAGGGTGATGGTGGCCTCATAGAATGAGCTTGGAAGTTTACCTTTGCAATTTTCTGGAAGAGTTTGAGTAGGATAGGTGTTAGCTCTTCTCTAAATTTTTGGTAGAATTCAGCTGTGAAGCCACCTGGCCCTGGGAGTTTTGTTTGTTGGAAGATTTCTGATTACAGTTTTGACTTCTGTGGTTCTGATGCATCTGTTAAGATTTTCTATTTCTTCTTGGTTCAGTTTTGGAAAGTTATACTTTTCTAAGAATTTATCCATTTCTTCCAAGTTGTCCATTTTATTGGCATATAGTTGGTGACAGTAATCTCTTATGATCCTTTGTATTTCTGTGTTGTCTGTTGTGATTTCTCCATTTTCATTTCTAATTTTGTTGATTTGATTCTTCTCCCTTTTTTTCTTGATTAGTCTGGCTAATGATTTGTCTATTTTATTTGTCTTCTCAAAGAACCAGCTTTTAGCTTTGTTGATTTTGGCTATGGTCTCCTTTCTTTCTTTTGCATTTATTTCTGCCCTATTTTTAATGATTTATTTCCTTCTACTAACCCTGGGGTGCTTCATTTCTTCTTTTTCTAGTTGCTTTAGGTGTAGAGTTAGGTTATTTATTTGATTTCTCTGTTTCTTGAGGTAGGCTTGTATTGCTAGGAACCTTCCCCTTAGCACTGCGTTTACTGAATCCCATGGGTTTTGGGTTGTTGTGTTTTCATTTTCATTCATTTCTTCGCATATTTTGATTTCTTTTTTGATTCCTTCTGTGATTTGTTGATTTTTTCAGAAGTGTGTTGTTTAGCCTCCATATGTTTGTATTTTTAATAGTTTTCTTTTCCTGTAGTTGACATCTAATCTTACCGCATTGTTATCAGAAAAGATGCTTGAGATGGTTTCAATTTTTTTGAATTTACCAAGCTATATTTATGGCCCAGGAAGGTGAAATTCATTGTTTTAGGGTGAAATGTCCTATAGATATCAATTAGGTCTAATTGGTCCATTGTATCACTTAAAGTTTGTGTTTCCTTGCTAATTTTCTGTTTAGTTAAGCTATTCATAGGTGTGAGTGGGGTATTAAAGTCTCCCACTATTATTGTGTTACTGTTAATTTCCCCTTTCATTCTTGTTATCATTTGCCTTACATATTGTGGTGCTCCTATGTTCAGATCAGATCAGATAATTTGCTCAGTCGTGTCCGACTCTTTGCAACCCCATGAATCGCAGCACGCCAGGCCTTCCTGTCCATCATCAACTCCCAGAGTTCACTCAGACTCACGTCCATCGAGTCAGTGATGCCATCCAGCCATCTCATCCTCTGTTGTCCCCTTCTCCTCCTGCCCACAATCCCTCCCAGCATCAGAGTCCTTTCCAATGAGTCAACTCTTCGCATGAGGTGGCCAAAGTACTGGAGTTTCAGCTTTAGCATCATTCCTTGCAAAGAAATCTCAGGACTGATCTTCTTTAGGATGGACTGGTTGGATCTCCTTGCAGTCCGAGGGACTCTCAAGAGTCTTCTCCAACACCACGATTCAAAAGCATCAATTCTTCGGCACCCAGCCTTCTTCACAGTCCAACTCTCACATCCATACATGACCACAGGAAAAACCATAGCCTTGACTAGATGAACCTTTGTTGGCAAAGTGATGTCTCTGCTTTTGAATATGCTATCTAGGTTGGTCATAACTTTCCTTCCAAGGAGTAAGTGTCTTTTAATTTCATGGCTGCAATCACCATCTGCAGTGATTTTGGAGACCAGAAAAAATAAAGTCTGACGCTGTTTCCACTGTTTCCCCATCTATTTCCCATGAAGTGATGGGACCAGATGCCATGATCTTCGTCTTCTGAATGTTGAGCTTTAAGCCAACTGTTTCACTCTCCACTTTTACCTTCATCAAGAGGCTTTTTAGTTCCTCTTCACTTTCTGCCATAAGGGTGGTATCATCTGCATATCTGAGGTTATTGATATTTCTCCTGGCAATCTTGATTCCAGCTTGTGTTTCTTCCAGTCCAGCGTTTCTCATGATGTACTCTGCATATAAGTTAAATAAACAGGGTGACAATATGGGAGCATATATAATTGTTAAATCTTCTTCTTGGATTAATCCTTTGATCATTATGTAGTGTCATTCTTTGTCTCTTTTCATGGCCTTTTTTTCAAAGTCTATTTTATCTGATACGAATATTGCTACTCTTTTGATCTCCATTTGTGTGAAATATCTTTTTCTAGCCCTTCACTTTTAGTCTGTATTTGTCCCTAGGTTTGAGGTGGGTCTCTTGTAGACAGCATATATAGGGGTCTTGTTTTTGTATCCATTCAGCAGCCAGTCTTTGTCTTTTGGTTGGAGCATTCAACCCACGGCTCAGATCCTGAACTTCGCCTTATTACCAATTCAGACTGAAATTGTAGAAAGTGCAGAAAACCACTAGACCATTCAGGTATGACCTATTTAAATCCCTTATGACTATAAGTGGAAGTGAGAAATAGATTTAAGGGACTAGATCTGATAGACAGAGGGCCTGATGAACTATGAATGGAGGTTCGTGACATTGTACAGAAGACAAGAATCAAGACCATTCCCAAGAAAAAGAAATGCAAAAAAGCAAAATGGCTGTCTGAAGAGGCCTTACAAATAGCTGTGAAAAGAAGAGAAGTGAAAAGCAAAGGAGAAAAGGAAAGATATACCCATTTGAATGTAGAGTTCCAAAGAATAACAAGAAGAGATAAAGCCTTCCTCAGCGATCAATGCAAAGAAATAGAGGAAAACAATAGAATGGGAAAGACTAGAGATCTCTTCAAGAAAATTAGAGATACCAAGGGTACATTTCATGCAAAGATGGGCTAATAAAGGACAGAAATTATATGGACCGAACAGAAGCAGAAGATATTAAGAAGAGGTGGCAAGAATACGCAGAAGAACTGTACAAAAAAGATCTTCACAACCCAGATAATCACGATGGTGTGATCAATCACCTAGAGCCAGACATCCTTGAATGTGAAGTCAAGTGGACCTTAGGGAGCATCACTACAAACAAATCTAGTGGAAGTGATGAAATTCCAGTTGATCTATTTCAAATCCTGAAAGATGACGCTGTGAAAGTGCTGCACTCAATATGCCAGCAAATTTGGAAAACTCAGCAGTGGCCACAGGACTGGAAAAGGTCAGTTTTCATTCCAATCCCAAAGAAAGGCAATGCCAAAGAATGCTCAAACTACCGCACAATTGTACTCATCTCACATGCTAGTAAAGTAATGCTTAAAATTCTCCAAGCCAGGTTTCAGCAATATGTGAACCGCGAACTTCTAGATGTTCAAGCTGGTTTTAGAAAAGGCAGAGGAACCAGAGATCAAATTGCCCACATCTGATAGATCTTTGAAAAAACAAGAAAGTTCCTGAAAAACATCTTTTTCTCTTTATTGACTATGCCAAAGCCTTTGACTGTGTGGATCACAATAAACTGTGGAAAATTCTGAAAGAGATGGGAATACCGGACCACCTGACCTGCAAACCTGTATACACTTTAGGAAGCAACAGTTAGAACTGGACATGGAACAACAGACTGGTTCAAAATAGGAAAAGGAGTATGTCAAGGCTGTGTATTGTCACCCTGCTTATTTAACTTATATGCAGAGTACATCATGAGAAATGCTGGGCTGGAGGAAGCACAAGCTGGAATCAAGGTGGCCAGGAGAAATATCAATAACCTCAGATATGCAGATGACACCACCCTTATGGCAAAAAGTGAAGAAAAACTAAAGAGCCTCTTGATGAAAGTGAAAGAGGAGAGTGAAAAAGTTGGCTTAAAGCTCAACATTCAGAAAACTAAGATCATGGCATCCGGTCCCATCACTTCATGGCAAATAGATGGGGAAACAATGGAAACAGTTGATGACTTTATTTTTGGGAGCTCTAAAATCACTGCAGATGGTGATTGCAGCCATGAAATTAAAAGACACTTACTCTTTGGAAGGAAAGTTATGACCAACCTAGATAGCATATTAAAAAACAGAGACATTAATTTGTCAACAAAAGTCTGTCTAGTCAAGGCTATGGTTTTTCCAGTGGTCATGTATGGATGTAAAAGTTGGACTATAAAGAAAGCTGAGCGCTGAAGAATTGATGCTTTTGAACTGTGATGTTGGAGAAGCCTCTTCAGAGTCCTTTGGACTGCAAGGTGATCCAACCAATTCATCCTTAAAGAGATCAGTCCTGGGTGTTCATTGGGAGGACTGATGCTGAAGCTGAAATTCCAATACTTTGGCCACCTGATGCGAAGAGCTGACTCATTTGAAAAGACCCTGATGCTGGGAAAGATTGTGGGCAGGAGAAGAAGGGGATGACAGAGGATGAGATGGTTGAATGACATCACTGACTCAATGGACATTGGTTTGGGTAGACTCTGGGAGTGGTGATGGACAGGGAGGCCTGGCATGCTGTGATTCATGGGGTTGCAAAGAGTTGGACACATCTGAACAACTGAAGTGAACTGATGATCCCATTGCCATTTACTTTGTTGTTTTGGGTTCGAGTTTATACACCCTTTCTGCATTTCCTGCCTAGAGAAGATCCTTTAGCATTTGTTGAAGAGCTGGTTTGGTGGTGCTGGATTCTCTGAGCTTTTGCTTGTCTGTAAAGCTTTTGATTTCTCCTTCATATTTGAATGAGATTCTTGCTGGGTACAGTAATCTGGGTTGTAGGTTTTCCTCTTTCATCACTTTAAGTGTGTCCTGCTGTTCCCTTCTGGCTTGAGGAGTTTCTATTGAAAGATCAACTGTTATCCTTATGGGGATCCCCTTGTGAGTTATTTGTTGTTTTTCCCTTGCTGCTCTTAATCTTTGTTCTTTGTGTTTGATCTTCATTAATTTGTTTAATGTGTGTCTTGGGGTGTTTCACCTTGGGTTTATCCTGTTTGGGACTCTGTGGGTTTCTTGGAGTTGGGTGAGTATTTCCTTCCCCAATTTAGGGAAGTTTTCAAGTATTATCTCCTCAAGTATTTTCTCATGGCCTTTCTTTTTGTCTTCTTCTTCTGGGACTCCTATGATTTGAATGTTGGGGCATTTAACATTGTCCCAGAGGTCCCTGATGTTGTCCTCATTTCTTTTAATTCTTTTTTCTTTTTCCCTCTCTGCTTCATTTTTTTCCACCATTCAATCTTCCACCTCACTTATCCTATCTTCTGCCTCAGTTATTCTACTGTTGGTTCCCTCCAGAGTGCTTTTGATCTCAGTTATTGCATTATTCATTATTGATTGACTCTTTTTTATTTCTTCTAGGTCCTTGTTAAACTTTTCTTGCATCTCCTCATTTTTGTCCCCAGACTGTCTGTAACTCCATTTTGTTTTCAAGATTTTGGATCATTTTTACTATCATTCTTCTGAAATCTTTTTTTGGGTAGACCCCCTATCTCCTCCTTTTTTTGTTTAGTTTGGTGGGCTTTTTATCATGTTCCTTTATCTGCTGAATATTGCTCTGCCTTTTCATCTTGTTTAGGTTGCTGTGTTTGGGTGGCCTTTCTGTTTGCTGGAAGTTTGTGGTTCCTCTTTATTGTGGAGTTTCCTCCTTGTGGGTGGAGTTGGACGAGTGAACTGTCCAGGTCTCCTGGTTAGGGAAGCTTGTGTCAGTGTTCTGGTGGGTGGAGCTGGATCTCTTCTCTCTGAAGTGCAATGAAGTGTCCAGTAGTGAGTTTTGAGGTGTCTATGGGTTTGGTGTGACTTTTGGCTGCCTGTATTTTTGTGCTCAGGGTTATGTTCCTGCATTGTTGGAGAATTATCTTGGTATGTCTTGCTCTGAAACTTGTTGGCTCTTGGGTAGAGCTTGGTTTCAGTGTAGGTATGGAGGCTTTTGGGTGAGCTCTAGTTGATTAATGTTCCATGGAGTCAGGAGTTTTCTGGTGTCCTCAAGTTTTGGATTTAAGCCTCCTGCCTCTGGTTTTCAGTCTTATTCTTACAGTAGCCTCAAGACTTCTCCATCCATGCAACACTGATGACAAAATATCTAGGTTAATGGTGAAAAGTTTTTCCACAGTTGGGGACAGCCAGAGAGGTTCACAGAGTTACATGGAGAAGAGAAGAGGGAGGAGGGAGATAGAGGTGACCAAGAGAAGAAGAGGGGGAATCAAAAGGGGTGAGAGAAATCTAGCCAGTAATCAGTTCCCTATTTGCTCTCCACAGTCTGGAACACTCAGAGAGGTTCATGGATTTCCATAGAGAAGAGAAGATGGAGGAAGGAGATAGAGGTGACCAGGAGGAGAGAAGGGAGGAGGGGGAGTCAAAAAGAGAGAGACCAATCTAGCCTGTGATCAATTCCCTAAGTGTTCTCCACAGCCTGGAACACCCAAAGAGATTCACAAAGTAGAGAAGAGAAGTGGGAGGGAGGAGATAGAGGTGACCTGGGGGAGAAAAAGGAGAGTCAAAAGGGGAGAGCAATCAAGCTAGTAATCACACACTAAGTAAAAATTGGCACTGAAGATAAGATTCTTAAAGGTACAGAATTGATAACAAATACCAAAAAGCAAAGATTAAAAATCTAGAGTAGAGGTTAGACTCTCAAAAATACACTATTAAAAAAACAAAGCAAATTACAAAAATTATAAAAAGTATATATTAAGTTTGCTTTAAAAATAGGGTGTTTTTTTGCAATGTGATAGTAGGTTATAAAAATGAAAATTAAAGGATTAATAGAGGACTTAAAAATATATATATTTTTTAATTTAAAAAGTGATAATAGTAAAAATATATCTAGGAATTTCTCTGGAGCTGTTGCAGGCAGTGTGGGGTCAGTTCAGTTTCAGATAGTTCCTTGTTCCAGCTTATACTTCTTCTCAAAGTCTATAGGTCCCTTCCAATGTAGCCAGTGCTAACTACAGGGTTTTAATCTCTTGTACCTGTCACTTCCAAAGCGATTCCCTCTTCTTCATTTATTTTGGCTTCCTCTGTTTGCAAGTCTCATTAGTATCTAACTTCCGCCCTGACACAAGGGGGCGAAGGTGGTCATTTATTTAGGCTCACTTGTTCAATTGTGCTGTGGGGAGGGAGGAACACTGCAAACAAATATCACTGGTGTGCGTGCGGAGTGCTCACAATGTCTGAGCCACACTGGGTTTGCCCCACTCACGGTGTGTGTGCTTTCCTGGTCTACACTGCTCAGGCTCCAGGTTGCTCTGCAGGGGAACTGTCTAAGCGGGGGGCCCTGGTTTGCGTGCACTTCCCAGGTCTAACCCACTCAGTTTCAGGTTCTCGGGTACTCCACAAAGGCACAGACTCAGTTGGGCCTGCGTTTTGTGCCCTTCCCGGGTCCGAGCAGCTTAGGCGACCAGGTGCTTGGCGAGCGCACACTCCCCAGGTGGGGCAGTGGGTCTTATCACCTCCCATGTCCCAGCCGCTCCGTTTCCTGGGTGCACAGTGGGAGCACTGTCTCAGGTGTGCCCTGTGTCTCCTCTGGGGAGCTGATCTCTGGCTGCATCCCTCCTGGTGGATGTCAACCATCCAGGATCCCAAGAAGACTTGGTTAGCAACTAGAGAGCCTGCTTGCAGTTTGGTAGAGGATGCCATCTCTGGGGCCGAGTTTACCCCTTGCCTTCTGGCTCTGGCTGTCACCTGGCTGCCTCCGGCAGGGAATGGGCCTGTCCACTGCCGGCTACCTCTCCTCTGGTATTTGCTCAGTCCTTTGTTCTGTGAGTGGCCTGGCAGTGCCTTAGGTTAGAGCTTTTAGCGGGAAAGTTCTCTCTTTCTCTCTTTTTTTTTCTCTCTGGCTATCCCACAGTTTGGGTTGCTATCTCAGGTTAGCTCCCTCAGATTGTCCTCAGGGCATTCAGGTCCGGTCCTTACCCTAAGCAATGCAGCCTGCGCCTCCCTGTTCAGCCCCCACTTGCTGGTGGGAGATGCAAGCGTCTGGGCTACTTCTCTGCTGGGAGTTGTGGTTAGGCGCATAATCTGTGGGTTTTATTTATCTATTTTTTCCTCCCAGTTATGTCGCCCTCTGAGATTCCAAAACTCCCCACAGACCCGCTGGTGAGAGGGTTTCCTGGTGTTTGGAAACTTCTCTTTTACGACTCCCTCCCGGGGATGGGTCTCCATCCCTAACTCTTTTGTCTCTCTTTTTATCTTTTATGTTTTGTCCTACCTCCTTTTGAAGACAATGGGCTGCCTTTCTGGGTGCCTGGTGTCCTCCACCAGTGTTCAGAAGTTGTTTTGTGGTATTTGCTCAGCGTTCAAATGATCTTTCAATGAATTTGTAGGGGAGAAAGTGGTCTTTCCGTCCTATTCCTCCACCATTTTAGGACCCTTCCCAATAATACAGAAGAATTTATTTTAGCTTCAAAGTTTATAAGTAAAATAAAAGGGTTAAAAGAGAAAAACTAAAAATACAAAGTGGACTAAACTATACATGAAATTTTCAATTAGTTAAATTAAGCCCAACTATATGTAGTAAATTAAATATATATGGACATATACAAATGTGTATATTTGTGTACATAGACATGCACAATTATGGTGTGACTTTCCTGCTCCTTTCAGTGGGTATTGATGAGGGTTTAAGCTTGGGGTGGTTAGGATAGTGCCTTTGCCATTATTTATGCCTAGACCTTCTCTTATTTCCTCATCCCATCTCATCCATCCTCACACTGGCCCATGTTGCTCTGATTGTTTCCTAGTAAGAACGCTCTTATGCCAAAGAAACTTATTGGTTTTGCCACAATTGGTCAAAGTTCAGGCCTTAGAATACAAAATTTTTGCCCTAACTGATTCCAAAAGGGTTCATCAACTCTCTTTCTATTAATTCTTCTCTTTCCTGTTTAGGCCTTTGATTGCTATTGTATGCATTTGTGCACCAAAGGAACTGCAGGATACGGAACTGTCCTCTGCAATTTCCTTCAAATGTCTGTGACTGATTGCTTTTCATTTCCAGTGAATTCTCTGCTGTTGCAGAGGAGGGTGATACAGATCTTGGGGATTTAGGCAGTGGGAAAAAGAGCCTTTAGCATCTCCTGGTCAGATCCTCCATCCTTTTCCCTCAAGCTGCTCTTTCTCAACCTTGAATGAAGATGGTACAGGGGAGGGAGAGGGAGATAGAGAAAGATTAACTGATCTAACTGGACCCCACTTAGAGTAAAATAACTTAAGCTATACTGCCAGTTTATGGAATATACCACTGGGGACCAACTGAGTTGCAAACACAAAAAACCACCATGGAGGCATTTAGTCAGGAAGGGACATTCAGATGATCTCAGATTGGTTTATAACACTTTTTTACATCTTTATAAAATGAAGAATATAGAATGTAAAAACTTTTATAGACTCTTTAGACCCTAAAAATGTCTCTTGAATCTCTCTGAACACCAGTTTGACCTCTTCTCTAAAATCCACCTACCCAAATCTCTCACTGCAAACTTTTTTGCAAAGGAACCTCCTGCTACTACAGCTAAAGAAGTAGCTGAGGACCATCTGGCTGAGGACCATCTATTGAATGACTTCCCAACCTCTGTTTTGTAGTTTCCTCAATTACTAACTACCAGAAATGTGATCACACAAAGTTTAAGTAGGTGTTGCTATAAAATCTAGCAGGTAAATTAACCATCAGGATATTACATTGGTCAAAAGGAAAAGATAGTTAATGTATATTTCATGTAGAAATGACTCCAAAATAAACTTGGGGGTTCAGATTTTACCTTCTGAATATTTAACCAGTCCTCTGAATGATGCTATATGAGTAAAGAAATGAATGTTGTATGGGAGAAAAAAAATAAATCAAGGATCATATAATTTTAAAATAATAATATTGTGTATTTTGTCATTAAAATTTAGAAATTAACATTAACAGAACTTGTTTACTGATTATGATCTTCTAATATGAGTCCAAATGTAGAGTCAGCTCTTGGTATTTGAGTCAGTAAGTGACAGAAAGGTAGGATGGTAATACAAGAGACTCACTTTTTTAGTTTCCATGTCTTTTAAAGTGAAGATTTCCATTAGAATTTCTTTTTTGAGCATGGAAATGCTGATTATGGATTCTTCCTAATCTTTGTCAGGATACAATTTGAAGAAAAAGTCAGATGGAGGGAGAAAAATATCCAGGATGATCAAGAAGCAGATGTATTTGTTTTTCTGTAAAAGATTTCCCAGTAGGAAATTTAAAAAGTAAAGTCTTAAAAATTATCTCCAGGTGTCAATTTTTGGCTGCATTTTCTGGCTGGGTCTTGATTATTCATGGTGATTTGATTTAATTAACAGACACCTATGCAATGCTTGCTATGTGCAAGGCACTGTTCTGCATTTATTTAATCTTCTTAATAACCCTAAGAGGTGGGTACTAATATGATCTTCATTTTATAGATGAAGAAACAGAGATACATAGAGGAAACATAATTTCCCCAAAGTCCCATAGCCCCTAAGAGGTGCAGCTAAGATTTGAACCCAGGAGGTGCAACTCCATCATTCATGACATTAAACACTGTGCTGTGCTGCCCATCACTCTGATTGCTGTTTACTGCTAATTTTGTGATTAATCCATTTTAAGAACACTTGGTTTCAAACTATTTGCTTTCGGGTCATTTTCATGGCTTTGATCGTGTCCTAGTTTACTCAGAACTGTTAGATAGGTAATTGTTAATTTAAAATCTCTTTAGTAGTCTGCTTCCTAGGAGTATTTCTTTCATGTTCTACAGGTACAGTCTGTCTTATTCTTGTTAATATTCTCTCAGGATTTCTCTCCTTGGGTTAATGAACCAGTATAGCTTAACAGTACAAGGAACCAGACCGTTATAGTTTGATCACAGGTGAAGTGTCAAGTATAAGACATGTTTTGTGAACAGGTTAAAAAAAAAAAAAAAGAAACCAGCTTTGCCTCCTTGGTGGTGTTCTTTTGTTAAGTTGACTGAAGAAAATATTAATGATTTTGATGTGAGTTTTATTTTAAGCCTGTCTATATTTCACAAGAAGAGAATTTCCACGGGCTTTCAGTATTGCATTTACCAACCTATTAGAATCTGTACCCATTCGCTACCTTTCTTTCTTTTACAATGCATTATGTATTTGTGCTCCTGTCTATGGCCAGTCCCTTCATTTATGCTCAGGATCCTGTTCCCCCTCTCCTGCTCAAGGCCATCAAATCTCTCTCCCACCACCATGATTCCCCTCCTTTTGTTCTAGATCTTTCCTATTAACCTACAAATATACCGTTCTGACTTGTATTTATTAATAAAAAAAAATTACTCTCCCTTGACTTCACATCTCTTCCCTTAAGAAAATCACATCACCTCCGTAGCCTATACACACTGTCCTCACTTCTTCCCATCCATTGTCTCTGGAGCCATTTTCTCCCTTGATTCCGGCAAAATTGTGCTTGTCAAAGGCATTAGTGATCTCCATGTTGCTAATTTCAGGGGTCAATTCTCAGTCCTCACTTTACATAAGCTATTAAGATGGAAGTGATCATTGCCTCCTCTTTGGAAAACTTGGTATTTAGCTTCTAGGAAGCCATTCTCTTTGTTTAATTTCCCTGGGTTGTCCTCAATAAATTTGGATGGATCCTCTTCACCATTCCACCTCTAAGTCTTGGAGTTCCCTTGGAGAACTTTCTCGGGGATCTCAATGGACCCAATATACTTCATATGCCATTTACATGCTGACTCAAATTACCAATTAATATCTCTGGTAGAGGTTTCTCTCTTGAACTGCAAACTCACTGTCTCACATCTCACTGTTTCATATCTAATATGTCCCAAATATAATCTTGCTTTCCCCTCTAAACCTTCTCTTTCTTCCACATTCCATTTCTCAACAAATAGAAACCTATTCTCCCAGTGCTTGGGCTAAACATCTTGATTTTTTTTTTTCCTGCCCCTTTTCTTCCTTATTTATTTTTAATTGAAGGATGATTATAATATTGTGTTGGTTTCTGCCATACATCGACATAGATCAGCCATAGGTATACATATGTCCTCTCCCTCTTGAGCCTCCCTCCTACCTCCCACCCCATCCCACCCCTCTAGGTTGTCCCAGAGCCCTAGTTTGAGTTCCAAAGCCATGATATTTTGACTCATCCCTTCCCCTTACATCCTATACTCACATTGTCATGCCTTACCTATTGTTATGAATATAAAGCTCCATGTTTCAAATCAGAACTATTATAAATTTCTTACTCTTATAATTAATTTCTCTGCCTCCTCCTTTTCCATTCCCACCCTCCCTCTTCATCCGTTTCCCACATAGCAGTCAGAGTGTTTTTAAAAGTCACATCAGATTACATCGTTCCCTGCATTGCACTCAATATCTCTTGGATCTCATATCTTGCCACTTCCCCATCACTTCTCCTGCTCCACCCATCACAACCTGCTTCTTCCTCTTCAAACACCCTAGTACAGGTCCCCTTACCCTTTTGCACCGGTTGTCCCCTGTGCCTGGAAGAGTCTTCTCCCAGATGTCTGCATAACTCACTCACTCCATTCAGGGTCCCACTCAAATGTCATCTTATCAAAGAGAGCATCTGTCCTTGATTACCAAACTTAAAATAGCATCCTCCTTCCCTGTCACTGTGTCCATTCACCCTACTTAATTTTTTCCTTAGCATTTATCATTTGTCTGACATCTATTTATTTATTTATTGACTGTCTCTTCTAGAATGTAAGCCCAATAAAAAGGAGAAATTTGTCCATTTTCTTATTGTTTTATCTCCAGTGCCTGACACAAAGCACTCAATAAATATTGTTTGAATGAGTGAATTTAGTGAATGAACAGAATACAACTGTACTTTGATGCTGAGATATAGAGGAAAATATGTCAAACTAGGAGACCCTAGCAAGGTGGGTGACCTTGGGCAAGATATGTAGGCTCTGTGGGATTTTGCTTACTCAATTGTAAAATGAAGTGTTTGAATTAAATGATTGCTGAAATCACCTCAGCTCTAAGAAGTCATGATTAAATGACTCTTAGGTTTGATTACTTTTCACTTTTCACTCTCCCTGACACTTCAGGCTTTGAAATACAACATCCTCAGTATATATACTCCCTTTTTAATGAATAGTGAAAAGAGAGAAATTAAACAAGATTACAAATTCATTTTAGTCATATCAACATATGACATGATCATTATGTAATATTTCAATGCCCAGACTGAAAATAGACTTTACTCCTAAAGAAGATATCACAGTTATTTTTAAATCCACCTGGCATTTCAATTAAGAGGGAGATAACTAATGTGTTTACCCCAGAATACTTTCTTGGCTCATCATGTTCTAGGGACATAAGACTACATTGTGGCAGAAAATAGCTATTGCCAATTTGAGTTGGCAGCTCAGCTATGGGAAAAATGCTCACATAAATGACCAAAGTGAACATCACCTAAAAAAATTCATGTTATTTACTTACACATATAGAAACCACATACTTCCAAACAATTTATAATAAAGGCACTAATGTTACTGTGCTAGATATGCACCCACTCGGTCATGTCTGCTCTCCATTCTGCTCTATGTCCCTGAGAGTTGTCTTATAGGAGGCTCCCTTATTCTTGGGCCTTTGGTTGGGTTCAGTCGAAGTGGAATGCTACGGATGAAGGTAAGATAAGAAAGTGAGGTTGGGACCGCTGTTCTCGCAGCTCCTGACCCTGCAGAGTTGTGTTGACTAGCTGTGTCCTCCCACAAAGGTCTCAGCCCTAGCCAGGTGGCCCTCCCCGTGCAGGAGATGGGGAAGGCCACCTGACAAGCTCTTCTCTGGCTCTGGGTAGAGCAGCCTGGCTGCCACATGCGCCCTTGTGATTGCCCTGCATTCCAATCTTCTTTATCATCGTCCCCGTATTACATTCTTCTGGATTTATCCTAATTTTGAGTGTGCCATCTGTTTCCTATTAGGAATCGTTAAAATAGAAAATTAGTAAGAGAATAAGAGACAAAAAACCAAGAGGATGGGAATATAGTTATGTCAGCACACCAAGACTAAAAAGGGGTGCTGTAATTGAACATGGGTAAAGTTAAAAGGAAGCATTTAGTTCTTATTTGCTAATAATAGACAACATCTAGCACAACCAGAGCTGGCAGGGGGAGGGAGGCAAACTGCCCAAGGAAAAGCATTTTCAGTAGTTTTTCTGCGTCTAAACCAACTCTCATATAATATCGTGTTAACCTTTATAAGGCCTTCAAAATAAAATTAAATCATAATTCTATAAAACTTTTTTACAAAAATGGAAAGTGGTGCATGCAAGGTGACAAATATAGAAAATGTTATATACAAGGATATACAGTATTTTTGTCATCTGATTTGATATGGGAATAGAATTTGGAAACTTCCAGAATGAATACCAGTCATGTCCCATAAATATTCCTTCTAAATTTTGATTTTTCTTGGCTATATTTTTAATACATCCTTTTGTAATTATGAAGTCTTTTATGTCCATTGTGGATAGTTTGGAAAATACAATTAAGCACACAAAATACCATAAATCCACCCCAAATTGTAAACCATTAGCAAAAGATTAAATGTTCTTATATTTATATTAGAACATTTCTTATATTCTTTTTTCCTTATGTATCAGTTCAGTTCAGTCACTCAGTCGTGTCCGACTCTTTGTGACCCCACGAATCACAGCACACCAGGCCTCCATATCCTTCACCAACTCTGCTAAGTCGCTTTAGTCATGTCCAGCTCTTTGCAACCCTATGGGCCATAGCCCACCAGGCAGGATTTTAATTTAACTGCATACATACTACGTATATATTTTTAGTCTGATTTTTCCCATCTGTCAATATATCCAGGGTATTTTACTCTGTATTTCTACCACATAATTTTTAGTGCTTGCTTAGTGTTTCATTATGTGAATAATTGCATTTAACCAATTTCTTATTTGGGAGGTATTATATTATTTCCAATTTTTCAGCCTATTTTAAGGCTGTAATGAATATACCTATATATAAATCTTTGTATAGGTATCTGGTATTAATTCTTAAACTTCATTTTTTAATTTTTAAGACTTTTGCTAGTCATTTCCCTATTTATTCTTCTAAAAGAGTATGACAGTTTACCCTCTCACTAATGGTAGATGCTCTTGTTTATCAGATTGGAGATTGGTGTCAAAAATCTTCAAGACACTGAAAGTAAGTAGCTGAAATACAAATAGTCTGAACTGTAGACTGAAAGGAGATCCATTATATTCAAATAACCAGGCAGGAGGGTGTAAAAACTGATTTTCTATTTTAAAAACCAGAGAACTAGCTTTGATTTTTTACCCATGTAGAGAGTTGTCCCATCTTTGCATAAAGTATGTTCTGCAAAATAATTCTTTTGAGGCTAATTTTTTGCTCAGAAGCTTCAGCACATCCTGGATTAAAGCCCACAGAGATCTCTATACCGTAAAGGATGAAGAGATGTTAGTTGAAAGGTTCTGAGGATGGAAGTGACTAAGTGTCCATCTTTAGCATGAAAAACCTTGAACTTGGCTTCCATAGACAATTTGACTTAGAGAAGTGTCATGTTCCCATGCTCTGCTGGGATTAAACATACCTCTATACACCACGCGACTAAACAAATTGGTTCACTCATGTCTATGGTCTGTCATTATTATCTATCTGGATGCTTTATTAATAGGTTTGGATTTATATGAATTGATACAAGAAAAGTGCTATGTACAATGTTGCCTTTCCATATTATTTTCTACTGGAGTAATTTAGCAAATATGTGTCTTGTATATATCTTATCTCCAAGATGTGATACTACTAGTTACAAATAAATGCTGCAGTGTAAAGCATGTTCCTAACCTTTCAGAAGTTCACACAAATGTATGAAAATTTATGTGGCAAAATATAGATGATTGTCAAACTGATTGCATAGAAATGAGTCAAACTTCTGTTGGTGGTGATTTTATGTGATATAGGCTCATCTATGTGAAACAAGTGGGAAAATTTAAAGTAAAAAAAATGCTTTTTTTATTAAGAGGTCCTGTCATGTTTTCATATATAGCAATGACACATTTGTGTGTGTGTGTGTGTGTGTGGCAGTGCATATTCTAGGCCAAAGTAGAAAAGATGCAAGGAATTAGCTAAGTAAATGAAATCTTAGAAAATTAAATTAAAATTGTTTTACCTCAGTGGTTTATGAGGAATGGAACTGGATATTTTTCACTTCATATTTCATATATTTTGTCTATCTGGTTAAAAATTATGACCTCCTCCTGAGTAAGTCATTGAAACCTTTGTAATGACTTAGGAGCAAGGTCCAGAAGTTTATTTGTTCAAAGATTCAATATCACATAGATTGCTTGAAATCAGAGACTAAACTGTCTTCCTACTATAGTGCTTTAGCCCTAACTTTCTAATGTCTGAAAAATGCATGTATTAGTTGCTTGGTCATGTCCGATTCTTTGCCACCCCATGGACTGTAGCCTCCAGACTCCTCTGTCCGTGGGATTTTCCAGGCAGAAATACTGGAGTGGGTTACCATTCCTTTCTCCAGGGGATCTTCCCAACCCAGGTCTCCTGCATTACAGACAGATTCTTTACCATCTGAGCCATAAGGGAAACCCTTCTATATGTAAATAAGACATTTTTATTCCATACTGAATTATAACTCAGACTGAAGAAATGACAATGTTTATGTAATGTTAGCACAAGATTTTTAAAATTAAACTCTGATTTACTCTAATACCATAAGCATCATGTTTACTAGTCAAGTTTTTAATAGGAAACAAATTGTTCAGAAGATTACAAAAGTAAGGTGGGATATAAAAAGTATCTTAAACCCTCTGAAAAGATAGCACAACATTATTTTGGCTCATAAATCTATATAGAGAATAGTTTCTTAAGTTTGTTTATACTTATAGTGGCTTAACTTTACCAAAATGAACAAAATGTGGAACTGTGAAAGACTATCCAATAGAATCAAAGATAACAAGAGGAAATGAAGGGTAATGAGGGCCCATTTTGGTTTTCAGAAAAGAAAATTTTTTCAAGAAATTTCGTCTGTAAGCCTAGAAGAAACAAGGTTTAAATTCAACTTGTCTCCTGGGCACTAGCTTTCTGGTTCCCCTGTCATTGGAAAGCTGTTAGGACCACTCACAAAGTCTAAAAAATAGTATGCTTACAATCTATGTCTCAACAAATGTTCTAAAGGGCTAGTTAAATACTCTTAACTTTAGTTGAAGCTTGCAAAGCCAGTATTTCATGACACATACTTCCTGCTCTTATTAACTGATGGAAAGTCAATGGAACTGTCTTTAGGGAAGTGTTTAGTTCGGACTTTACTACCCTGCAAATAAAACTGCTGGCCTGGTTCCCATCCATAACTTTGTTATTCTCAGACCAGAGATCAGAAAATGCTTCCACTCACCTCAGTGCTGATCACTTAAGCCCTATTGTGTGTTAGACATGATACAATGTCCTATGCATACAAAGGTGAATAATACAGATCAATATGGAAAGGGCTATGCTCAAGATACATAAAATAGTGCCTGACTTTGTCTGGAGAAGAGGGGGAAGGAGGAAGGCTGGGAAAGCAATGCTATAGTTGAGTCTTAAATGATGGACAGGAGGATTTAGCAGGCAATAAGGCAGGGCAGAGCATGCCAGGCATGTAGTAAATGCCCAGACAAATCAATAACAATGGCAGTGGCAGTCCCTCCTGAAAGCAAATGAAAGAGTACAAGGCAGAACAAAGAAGTGAGGGTAAAAAAATCCTAATTAAGGGTCAGTGGTATGCCAAGGATTGAGCTAACATTTTCCCTAGAGGGTTCAGAGGGAGATTCAAGAAGATGGCATTTGTTCTGGTCTTAATGGTAGAGTAAAACTGACATGTAGAGGAGGAAAATGAAGTTATACTGGTTGATAAAACTGCAAAAGGCAGATAAACATGAAAGTGCATGACTGCCTTCTCTTTTCTATTTATGTTCTCACTCTACAGATGTTGTCTATTCCCTTGGCATCATACAATTTTAAGAGGATATCTCCTTAATTTAGATCTCCAGTCCTGAATTCTCCTGAGCTACCCATCTGTGTACCTCCAGATGTTTATGTGGAATTTCTACTTAAATGTTATACAGTCATGTCAACTGTTTAATGTTTAATAGTGAGCCCCTGACTTTCTTTTCTGAACCTGTTCTTCTTCTAATTTCCCATCTCAGTTATTGGTACCATCATCTACCCAGTTGCTCTACCAAAACCCTAGGAATTTACCTTGATTCTTTTAACTTCAACTACTGTATCTAATCCTTCAATGAGCACTCTGACACTATTCAAAAGCACGTTTTAGATTTGAATTTTTTTTAATTTAAATTTATTTATTTTAATTGGAGGCTAATTACTTTACAATATTACATCGGTTCTGCCACATATCAACATGACTCTGCCACGGGCGTACATGTGTTCCCCATCCTGAACGCCCCCTCCCACCTCCTCCCTGTACCATCCCTCTGGGTTGTCCTGGTGCACCAGCCCCAAGGATCCTGTATCGAACCTGGACTGGCGATTCGTTTCTTATATGATACTATACATGTTTCCATGACACTCCCCCAAATCATCCCCCCCTCCCTCTCCCACAGAGTCCAAAAGACTGTTCTATACATCTGTGTCTCTTTTGCTGTCTTGCATACAGGGTTATTGTTACCATCTTTCTAAATTCCATATATATGCATTAGTATACTGTATTGGTGTTTTTCTTTCTGGCTCACTTCACTCTGTAGAATAGGCTCCAGTTTCATCCACCTCATTAGAACTGATTCAAATGTATTCTTTTTAATGGCTGAGTAATACTCCATTGTGTATATGTACCACAGCTTTCTTATCCATTCATCTGCTGATGGACATCTAGGTTGCTTCCATGTCCTGGCTATTATAAACAGTGCTGTGATGAACATTGGGGTACATGTGTCTCTTTTAATTGGAATTTTTAATTTCCTGAATCCCAGTGATTATTTTTGCTTTATTCTATTTGGTCTCTCATTTCTCCTTTGCTCCCCTACTGTCCATTCTTCACTGAATAGCCCAAGCTATCTTTTAAAAATTTGTCACATCATATCACTCTTTGCTTTAAACTCTTCTATGTCTTTTTTTAGAACTAAATCCTTGCCTAATCATCTAACCACCATCTAGCTTACCAAACTCACCTCCAGTCTAAATTCGAACCACCTGTTCCAGCTGCTCTGGTTTTTTCCCAACTCTGAGCAAGTGCAAAGTCATTCTCACTCAATGCTATTGCACCCAAAACTCACACTTCTTTCGGTGGTCTCCTTCATCTCTTTTCATTGTTTCCTTACCCTCATCTTCCAAATTTTAATCCAAATGTCATTTACAACTATGCTTTCTAATAGTTCTTCCCAGATTTTTCTAAATTGTTGCCATATTTATTTCCTTCCCAGAATTTAACATAATATTCTCTTCATTCATTTACTTGTTATCTCTCTTTCCACAAACTCTCAGAACCTTGAAGCCAAGGCTTTATTTCTTTTTAAGCATCATATCCCAAGTATCTGGCTTAAAGTAGATGCTCAATAAGTATTTTTTGAATAAATGAATGCCAAAGTCACTAGTTTCTTAAGACTATAAGCACTGGTAGAATCAAATACAGAGACACTTAAAAAAATAAGACAATACATAAAATGAATGGTTTGATCATTGGGAAGTCAGTGTCAGAAGTAGTCAATTGGAGTGGAGGCAGAGGTACATCATGGGTGAGGATTAAAATAGGAGATGCAAAATTGGAGGAGAGTATTCTTGACTGAAAGGGGACAATGAAGGGTATGGTGCTACAGTCTTGGGGTGTGTAAAGAAAGTACTTTACAATTTTGGTTAATGAATAAGATTTGTTTAGATTTTCATGTGAGGAGAAAGAAGCAAAGACCAAGAGGTTGAAGTTACAAGGGAATAAAGGGTAGGTGATGGAGGAAGATTATAGAGATGGAATTGGAGAATAGGATATGGAGCCCAGGTGGGGGTTAAGTTTTGGAAGTGCTCCTCACTTCCTCTGAGGAGCAGGACATCAAGGAAATGATCTTTAGGATCTCCATTTATTCTGATAAAAGCAAAGAAATAGAGGCAGGTATGGAACTTAACATAGTGAACAGGCATTCAAATGATACCATGAGCAAGCTGAGAAGCACTGGCCAGGAGTTCATAAAAGGAATGCTGATTGTCAATAAAGATTCAACTGAAACCATCAATTTGGTACCAGTTTATAAAGTCATGTAATTCTTTCATCAATCACATGTTTATTAGGTATATTCTATCTCCTAGACACTTTGGTTGTTGCTGGAAGTGCGGAGGATAATAAATCACAGTTTCTGTAGTCTACCGGGACAGAGGAATAAGTATACTAATTAACAAAGCCTTGTGGCGAGGCTTATACCAGAGGAATAAAATTATACAAGCAGAACACAGAGGATGATGGGAAAGGGTCATAGGTCTGGTTGTAAGATAACTGGCTATAATTGAAGCTCTTGGAATTGGAGCCATTCTCCATGAGAGTAGAATCCTGGACGGGGAGGTGGCTCACTGGAATGGAGGAAGTCATGCATCTGTGAGTTAGCAGGTCAGAGGGGCTTCAGACAGAAGTTGACTAGGAAGGTAGAAGGAGTTCTTCTAGACAAGGCCCATGTGTCTGTGGCTCAGATATCTGAATTCTCAATGAATATTTGAGAGAGACCTGGAAGTCCACACATACTGGTGATAAGGCTAGGTAGATGGTGTAATACAGCCAGATGGTGTAAACATCAAAGGAAGAAAGCATTGTACCTGTGAGGGACAGCATCATGGTCTCAAAGTAGCCATTAACAAGACAGAAAATGCTCAAACCATTCCCCAGCCTCCTGGCAAACAAGGCATCATAAGAAAAGCATCCTTCACTCAGGAGAATTTCAGCCAAGACAAGAGGGAAGGAGGGAGTGAGGGGGAGAGAGAGAGAGTGATTTGTTAGCTATAGCAAAGGCTGAGGATACCAGAGTCAAGGATGGAAATTGTTGGTTCTGAGATGCCAAAAAGCCTCAGGTGTGACACACTTCCAGAGCCTGCACAGGCCACTGAACCAGATGGTGTCAGTGATCTGAAGATACCAGCAACCTGGGATTGGTCCACTTCTTGTCAAGGGATTGTCGGCAGAAGGACCACTGACTTCCCCTCAAGGTCAATGCTGGCAGTAAGCAATATTGTCAATGGTCAGAACCCAGAGAAAAATGCCCTGTAATCCAATATCTTTTTTTCTGAAGTATCTCTTTTCTCTTTGATTATGAAAGAAATATATATTCACTGCACAAAATAAGTTAACACAGAAAGTATGAAGAATAAAATAAAGATCAGTTATAAACCCAGAGGGAGGTAATATAATGGTTGTTAACATTTCCATATCTGGCAGTAATAGAATGCTGAGGCATTTGTCAGTTAGGACTCTGAAATGTGTCAGTGTTCCTTTTTCTCCCTTTCCTACCCTCTCTTTCACCTTCCATCTTTGGTGCTGCTACCTTTCTAGCTTCCTCTCTGTTCCCCCCAAATTCAGACTTCAACCATGTCTGGTGTAGAATCACCTTACCTTGGAGCCATGCAATTACTCATTAAGCACTGAACGGATGTTGCTGTTGTGGCTGCTGGTGTCACAGGCCTGCTGCAGAGTTGCTAGGCTGTGGCCATTGCACTTGGGATGCCTCTTCTTGTTCTTCCAGGGGCCAGAGACCACATTGCTGGGCAAGTCTGAAAACCACTTAGCTTTTCATATTCACTTCTCAAAAGAGAAAAATGCCACCTTGGGGATGAGGCTAACCCAACCTTTACAAAAGCCCCTCTGCTGGTAGTAACTCACTACAATTCACCATTAATGTACTGTTTTTTACCAGCAAGATTCAGTCTCTTGACCCAGACACAGCATGGCAGGCCAGTCATTGAATGGTCCTCTGTCAATTAAACATAAACTTCAGTTGCACCGTCACTAGGGGAATAATGGTTTCGGCCCCCTGAAAATAGCTTATGTGTGCTTCAGGTTTTCTCTTGCTGACTCCATTCCCAGAAAAGGGAGGTAAAACATGCCTAGTGAGACAGTACTTTCATTTTTTTGAGCTTGATAAATTTGTCCTTCATTTTACCACATAAGTCAGAACTACTATTTATCACAACCCTGCTAATTTTTTCTTTTCCTCCTTCCTCCCACCTATCTCCTGCCACATCCCCAGAAGCATAAAGCTTTCAATATCTTGCTGTCCATTAGCATAAATAAACTCATGCTTTTAAAGTAAAAATAGATTTAATGCTATATTTGTTAAAGACTACATTACCATAAGAGGATAAAAATATTCTTGAGTAACAGGTAGATCATATACTTTAGAGACAATAATATGCTTTTATTGTGGTTCCCTGAAAGTTGATTATTTTAGCCATATATTAAAACTTTAGGTCTTGAGCACATGTTACATTTCCACTTTAGAAACTGTTAAACCATGCGGTTTCTCAGGACATGTACTTTCATGTTTTAACTTATTTTTTCTGTTGTCAGTGTTTTGTAGGCAGACCAAAAACATGGAGAGCCATTTAAATTCAGTCTTTGCTATATGAACCAATGGATAATGTTGTTATAACTTTGTTCCTTGTTTTTGTATTTGTCATTAATTTAAATTTTATGTGATACTTATACATTAGATAAGAAAATACCGGGCTGATAAAGAACAGAAATGGCAGGAAATGGAAATGAGAGGTCTTCGGCATCTGGAAGAACTGAAGAAATTAATGGCTGAACAGTCAGTAAAAGACAGAGAAAGGTAAAAAAAAAAAACCAAAACAGTAAATTGTGTGGTAATAGAAGTCTTTTGTAATGTGTTAAGTGAATGGAATCTTACATAATGTGTTAGGATAAATAATATCAGAGGGAGCATTTTTCTGTACTTAATATGTCCTTGCAATATTTATATTCACAAATTGAAAAGTGATACTTATATTTTAAACTTTCATATTCATACACAAATCTCTAATTTTCCATTTTGTTCCTTAGATAGCTTCCTAGTTAGAATCATCACAGAGAATTTCATAGTATTTGATTGCCCCCTGTGTTTGTGAAATAATACTGGCTGCTGCAGTGACTTAATATTTTGACCTAGAAGAAAGAAACCATTATTCAGAGGAAAAGAGAGACCCATTTACTATGACTGAGGCTGAGAAAGACAATACACAATCATACTGTGCTGTGTGGTATTCCTTTTATTATACTTAAGAGATATTTGATATAGGAAAAACCTTGAATTCCCTAGAATAATGTAATTTTAGAGCTGGAAAGGACATCTGAGATCCAGTTTCCTCATTCTGTGAGGATTTACTGCACTGAAAGTTAAAATTACTTTTCCCTAGTTTAATGTATCAATCAAGGTCAGTGAAGGGGCAGAGACAACATAGTATTTTGAATAGGGGAAGTTTAAGATAAAAAAATATTAATTCTAAGAAAAATAATTCTCAGTTACATAAAAGGATATAGAGAAGTTTAAAGAATGTCCCAGGGCTGAAGGAGGGTTCTCATGGAAGAAACAAATTTGAGAGTGCGAACCCTCCTCTCCACAGTTGGGATTCAGATCTCACTGTGGCTGTGGGCTGCCACGTGGTGGGAAAGTCCTTGAATGGGCTCATCCATAAGTTGTTCCCAGTCACTAGGCAAGCAGGAACACCCTACCTGGGTGCAGGATGCCCAAACTGGAAGTCAAGCATTGTGATGCTCACGCTTCCAAGACTTGATGGGAATCTGATGATGAGAGTACTTCTGAAATTTGATGGGAAACTGCCCACAGGGTGCAACTGAGCTCCACAAGCACCCCTGAGTGTACCCCACAAGTGCTGCTGGCAGCCATGAAGCAGGAGCAAGAAGGAGGAGTAAACACAGAAACTAGGAAGGAAAGCCTTTTCCTTCTTCAGAATCCCTCCAGCACCCTTTTCCATCATGGCTAAGCACTGTGCCAGCTGCAAAGCAGAAATGTTACAAGGTCCATCTCTATTTTCATAGAGCAGATAATGAAGGGTAGATTTGGAGCTGAGAGACAATAAATTAGTAACTGGTATAGTTATACAGTTTAGCCAGCTTCTGAGTGGATTTTCACAAAAGATAAATTAAAAATAGATCTTTCATTTTGTAACATAAATCATAATAAAGTTTTCTTTACAGTTAGTCAATGTAAAAAAAATTGCCTGGAACTCTTCATATTTTCTGCTCAATTTCATTGTGAACCTAAAACTGCTCTAAAAATGAAGTCTATTAAAGTACTAAAAATTACATTTTAGACTTATTGTAACTTAAGATGACATAACCATTTTACACAACAAAGTTCACTTATATCTAGGAAGCTTCCTTTGTGACCCATGGAAATAATTTCAAATTCCAGTCACCAAGTTGCAGAGTGAATCTGGGGTTCCACACGGATGCCAGGCAATTCCCCTCAAGCTTCTGAATAAAATTCAGTTGATTTTCCATGTATCTCAGGATTTGTAATTGAGTTTAATCTATTATGAAAAAAATCAAGAATATAGCAAAGCTAGGGCTCAAGGCTAAGTGATGAAACAACCAGTGAGAAATCAGTTAAGCACAAACCAAGATATAAGAGGATACCAGAGGGCAGGCCAGGCCACGGGTCAGAGGCAGAAACAGGCAGTTCAGTATTAAAGGCAAGGCAAATGTGGGGATCAAAAGGCTGGTTGGATAGTCTGAAACTCAGCTAGAGGAACAAAAGAGAGCCCCAGGAATTAAAGGGGGTGGGGAAAAAGGAACAGCGGTGAAGTCCCCGCATGCTTCTAGTAGAATCTACCCTCTTAGCCAAGGAGTTTCTTTGATTACAGAGCCATTTCAGCCTTGTGCTTCTTGTCCCAATAATTATCAAGATAAGCTGATTCAGAACTTTAGTTGAAAAGAAGAAAAGGAAAATTAGATGGGCCTGTCTTACATAACATAAAAGAAAAATAAGTGTCATATTATAACATAATGAAAACAGTACTAAAGAATAGGAACCAGAAGACCAAGGTTTTAGTATATTATTTGAATGGTGTAAGACCTAGGGAAAGTCATTAATTTAACCTCTATTAGGCTCTGTTTTGTTCTTTGTAAAAAAAACTGAACTGGATAACTTTTGAATGCTAAGTGAGCTATCAATTTTTAAGAGTTTATGATCTGTATATTTTACTCATCTGAAATATAGATTCAGATAATTATGAATCCAATCCTTGTATGCCAATGGAAAATCAGTGAGGAGGGCCATTAAAATATCCAGATAATGTATCAGAACATAATTCTCAGAAATTTTTGGATGATATTGTAGATAAAAGCACAGTCCTCATTTTGTGATTTAGAGAGAGAGAATCTAACATGTAAAAACAGCTGATAACTTTTGCTTCTGACAAGAGCTAGAAATTGTGTTCTTTTGCAGCCATCCTGATGCTGAGAAATGTGGTTGATTGGTTAAAATGTTTTTCTCCACTACTGAAATACAATTCACAAATCTCATATTTGATATTTTAACTGTAGGTACATTTTTCTCAGGTCAGAATAAGAAGGCTTGAAGCAATTTCCAGATCTGTTAAAAACACACATACACATAGCCTTGAGAGTTTGAAAACTTTTGATATTTCATTTTTCTATTTTCTAACTCTAATATTAAATTTCTCGAAAACAGTACTCATAAATTAGCACATATATTAGGTTAAACCATAAGAAAATTCCCTTTTTATAGGTCAAACAATGGTTAAGTATTGGCAGTTTTATGCAGTTCAACATAATAAAGAGATATAGCAATTTATTTACTAATTACATTTCCTGTCTCAATCTGTTATAAGCTGTCTTGTGCCCTCATCACTTTATTGACATTGTTCTTGACATAGTTTCCACTAACCTCCTAATGCCCTATTTTTATTTCTCAACAATGTCAAAGAAGTGGAGAGGGAAGGCTCTAGAATCAGGTTGTCAACATAAGAATCCCGTCTCTATCCTTTATAGCTGTGTGACATTTGGGTAAATTATTTCACATTTCTGTGCTTCAGTTTCTTCACCTATATAATGAAGAAATAAATAGTATATTTTTGGTGGGATTGTTGCAAGAAATAAGTGAGATATTAAATGGAATGCACACACAGTGAACATCCATTAGATATAAAGATTACTGTCAACTGATGTTTTAAAACATGTGACACTAACATAATTTGTTCTCAAAATATTTAAGCATTTTAAATATTTTAAATAAAAGGTGTAATAATGGGGACACTTTTCAAAACTGAAATATAGTTGATTTACAATGTTGTGGCAATCTCTGCTGTACAGCAAAGTGACTTAGTTTTTAATTTTTATGCATTCTTTTTTTAAAAGATTCCTTACCATTATGTTTATCACAGGAGATTGTATATAGTTCCCTGTGCTATATACTAAGACCTTGCTGTTTATCCATTTTAAATGTAATAGCTTGCATCTACCAGCCCCAAATTCCTAGTCCATCGCCCTCCACCCTCCTGCCCCAGCTTGGAAACCACAAGTCTGATCTGTGTCTGTGAGTCTGACTCTGTTTCATTTCATTTGTGTCATATTTTAGATTCCACATATAAGTGATATCATATGGTGTTTATCTTTCTCCTGACTTACCTCACTTAGTATGATAATCTCTAGTGTCATCCATGTTACTGCAAATGGCATTATTTCACACTTTTTATGGCTGAGTAGTACTCCATTGTATATATGTACCACATCTTCTTTATCCATTCATCTGTCAATGAACATTTAGGTTGTTTCCATATTTTGGCTATTGTGAATAGTGCCACTATGAATAAAGGGGTGTGTGCATCTTTTTGAATTATAGTTTTGTCTGGGTATATTCCCAGAAACAGGTTTGTTAGATCATATGGTAATTCTATTTCTAGTTTTCTGAGGACTCTCTGGGTGGCTCAATGGTAAAGAATCTTCCTACCAATGCAGAAGATGTAGGTTGGAGCTCTGGGTTGGGAAGACCCCCGGAGAAGGAAATGGCAATGTACTCCAGTATTCTTGCCTGGAAAATCTCATGGACAGAGAAACCTGGTGGGCTACAGTCCATGGGGTCACACAGAGTCAGACACAACTTAGTGACTGAGCATGCTTGCATGGGGAACCTCCATACTGTTTTCCACAGTGGCCGTACCAAGTTACATTCCCACCAACGGCATAGGAGGATTCCCTTTTCTCCACATTCTCTCCAGCATTTGCTGTTTGTAGACTTTTTAATGATGGCCATTCTGACCATTTGAGGAGGTACTGTCTCCCATTGTATTTGCATATCTCTAATTATTAGTGATAGTGAGCATCTTCTCACGTACCTACTGACTATCTGTATGTCTTCTTTGAAGAAATGTCTATTGAGGTCTTCTGCCTATTTTCCAGGTGGGTGAGTTGTTTGTTCATTGTTGAGTTGTATGAGCTGTATGTATATTTTGGGAGACCCTCATGCAATCTCTCCACTGGAAGTCTTCTCTGATATCAGCTGTTTAATACATACATACAAATTATATATGCCTAAGTCCCAAATCACTGCAGGTGGTGATGCAGCCATGAAATTAAAAGATGCTTACTCCTTGGAAGAAAAGTTATGACCAACCTAGATAGCATATTCAAAAGCAGAGACATTACTTTTCCAACAAAGGTCCGTCTAGTCAAGGCTATGGTTTTTCCTGTGGTCATGTATGGATGTGAGAGTTGGACTGTGGAGAAGGCTGGGTGCCGAAGAATTGATGCTTTTGAACCGTGGTGTTGGAGAAGACTCTTGAGAGTCCCTTGGACTGCAAGGAGATCCAACCAGTCCATCCTAAAGGAGATCAGCCCTGGGATTTCTTTGCAAGGAATGATGCTAAAGCTGAAACTCCAGTACTTTGGCCACCTCATGCGAAGAGTTGACTCATTGGAAAGGACTCTGATGCTGGGAGGGATTGTGGGCAAGAGGAGAAGGGGACGACAGAGGATGAGATGGCTGGATGGCATCACCGACTCGATGGACAGGAGTTTGGGTGAACTCCGGGAGTTGGTGATGAACAGGGAGGCCTGGCGTGCTGCGGTTCATGGGGTCTCAAAGAGTTGGACACGACTGAGCGACTGAACTGAACTGAACCCCTTTCTGGTGGCAAAGTACATAGATTCCCTACAGGAAGCAGACAAATTAGGAAAAGACAAGACTCCCCTCCTGAACCATGACACACAGCTTGACAAGCAGAGGCAAAACTGGACATCATACCCCATTTTTACTCCTGGCTAAGCATCACTTTTGCAAACCACAATCTTCAAAATGGATATCCCTGCAAATAAACCAACCTAATTCTTTTAAAATATTATGTATTATCCATGTTGCTTCTAAAGTTTAGCCATCTGGTATTTCTTTCATGAAAAATGTGAGCTCAGTTTCTGACTTTTATGAAAGCTGCCCAGTGTTGTGTCCAGCTCTGCAACCCCATGAACTATACAGTCCATGGAATTCTCCAGGCCAGAATACTGGAATGGTTAGATATTCCCTTCTCCAGGGGATCTTCACAACCCAGGGATCGAACCCAGGTCTACCTCATTGCAGGCTGATTCTTTACCAGCTGAGCCACCAGGGAAGCCTTTCATATTTGTAAACTGATAGACCACCATCTCTACACCAGTTATATAATGATTCATCCTTTCCCCCTGATTTTAATGCCACTCTTTTATTATATATTACATTTCTAATTATGCTTTTATATCCATATAGACACTTGACTAGATTAAATAAAAACTGATCTATATTTTTATTTCTACATCAATAACATGCTGTTTTAATTATTGTTTTTCTGTTTTAATAATTTTGTGTTCATTCATTGTTCTTTTCAAAAATATGTTAGTTACTATATCCTTTCAATTTTAAAATCTGTTAATTTTTTGCATTGAAACTTTGTTATTGAGAGCTGATTTATGTGCCAAATTTAATCTCCATTCTAGGACCATCATTCCAGAGTAGCTCTCCAGTTCAAATCTCTTCTTAGGTTCTCTGGAAGATTTCATAGTTTTTGTTTTGCTCTGTTATTTTTTTTTTCTGGTGAAGACCTGGAAATTATTTTGGAATAAGTAGAACTGAGTGACCAAGAAGCCAATTATAAATTTTCTTTAGTCACTATGTGAAAAGTGTCTGAACTAGAAAGTGGCAGTGGGGATGCAGAGGTGATAGACTCTTACGAAGTACCTAGATTAGGTAAAATTAATTTCACTGAGGAAGGTGTTTGAAGTAAAACAGAGGAAACAGTATGATCCTGAATATTATAGAGCTTTTTCTGTCCTCTTGGGTTTAAAGCCTTTAGTTATTTTGTTTTCAATCTCTTTTACTTTCTGATAAATTCGTTTGCATATACTATCTGTGTATCTTTGACCACTTTCTACATGGTTTGAAATATGTTTTTATTATTTAATTTTTAAATAGTTTAGGTTTCATTTTTGATGTCCTAACAATATATTGGTAGGGTGCTTGACAAAGGCAAGGTTGCTAACAGTTTTTAATTTCTTTAACTTTTCTATTTTCTGTCTTTCATAAAGATGAGTAAAAATTCAGCATGATTTATGGGAAGCTAGTAATGCTGCTACTTTTAACATATAAAACCTTCATTGAAGAATAATTTATGTTATCATAAATTCCTCTTTTAAGTGTACAATTAAATGATTTACACTTATATAAGGGCTTCCCTCATAGCTCAGTTGGTAAAGAATCTGCCTGCAATGCAGGAGACCTAGGTTCAAAACCTGGGTCAGGAAGATCCTCAAGAGAAGGAAATGGCAATCTACTCCAGTATTCTTGGCTGAAGAATCCCATAGACAGAGGAGCCTGGCAGGTATAGTCCATGGGGTCTCAAAATTCAGACACGACTTAGTGACTAAACAACCACCAGGGGCTTCCCAGGTGGCGCTAGTTGTAATAAACCCCTCAGACAATGCAGGAGATACAAGAGATGTCAGTTTGATCCCTGGGTAGGTAAGATCCCTTGGAGGAGGGCATGGCAACCCACGCTAGTATTCTTGCATGGAGAATCCTACTGACAGAGGAGCCTGGCAGGTTTCAGTCCATGGAGTCTCAAGGACACAACTGAAGCGACCTAGCACGGATGCACACACACTTATATAGAACAAATATATGTAATTCTACAACCATCCCTATAGTCCAGTCTTAAATCATTTTCCTCACCCCTAAAAGATTTTCATGCTTATTTGCATTAATTCCCAATCCCCCTCCTAGCTTCAAATGACCATTAATCTATTTCTGACTCAAAGATTTGCCTTTTCTAGACATATTATATAAACGTAACACACTGAATTATTTTATTTAGCATAATGTTCTTGAGGCTCATCCATATAGTTGTGTGTATTATTAGCTTTTTTCCTTTTGTATTGAATAATATTCCACTTCAGCATTACTTTTTTTAATTAATTAATTAATTTTTTTACTGTACAATATTGTATTGGTTTTGCCATACATCAACATGAATCTGCCATGGGTGTACATGTGTTCCCCATCCTCAACCCTCCTCCCACCTCCCTCCCCATCCCATCTCTCAGGGTCATCCCAGTGCACCAGCCCCGAGTACCCTGTATCTTGCATTGAACCTGGACTGGCGATTCATTTCACATGTGATAATTTACATGTTTCAATGCCATTCTCGCAAATCATCCCACCCTCACCCTTTCCTACAGAGTCCAAAAGACTGTTTTATACATCTGTGTCTTTTTTGCTGTCTTGTATACAGGGTTATCATTACCATCTTTCTAAATTCCATGTATCTGTGTTAGTATACTATATTGGTGTTTTTCTTTCTGGCTTACTTCACTCTGTATAATAGGCTCCAGTTTCATCCACCTCATTAGAACTGATTCAAATGTATTCTTTTTAATGGCTGAGTAATACTCCATTGTGTATATGTACCACAGCTTTTTTATCCATTCATCTGCTGATGGACATCTAGGTTGCTTCCATATCCTGGCTATTATAAACAGTGCTGCGATGAACATTGGGATACACGTGTCTCTTTCAATTCTGGTTTCCTTGGTGTGTATGCCCAGCAGTGGGATTGCTGGGTCGTAAGGCAGTTCTATTTCCAGTTTTTTAAGGAATCTCCACACTGTTCTCCATAGTGGCTGTACTAGTTTGCATTCCCACCAACAGTGTAAGAGGGTTCCCTTTTCTCCACACCCCCTCCTGCATTTATTGTTTGTAGACTTTTGGATAGCAGCCATTCTGACTGACGTGAAATGGTACCTCTTTGTGGTTTTGATTTGCATTTCTCTGATAATGAGCGATGTTGAGCATCTTTTCATATGTTTGTTAGCCATCTGTATGTCTTCTTTGGAGAAATGTCTGTTTAGTTCTTTGGCCCACTTTTTGATTGGGTCGTTTATTTTTCTGGAATTGAGCTGCAGGAGTTGCTTGTATATTTTTGAGATTAATTCTTTGTCCGTTGCTTCATTTGCTATTATTTTCTCCCATTCTGAAGGCTGTTTTCACCTTGCTAACTCCATTCACCATTGCAACAAAAAGAATAAAATACTTAGGAATATATCTACCTAAAGAAACTAAAGACCTATATATAGAAAACTATAAAATATTGGTGAAAGAAATCAAACAGGACACAAATAGATGGAGAAATATACCATGTTCATGGATTGGAAGAATCAATATAGTGAAAATGAAGATACTACCCAAAGCAATCTGTAGATTCGATGCAATGCCTATCAAGCTACCAACAGTATTTTTCAGAGAACTAGAACAAATAATTTCACAATTTGTATGGAAATACAAAAAACCTTGAATAGCCAAAGCTATCTTGAGAAAGAAGAATGGAACTGGAAGAATCAACCTGCCTGACTTCAGGCTCTACTACAAAGCCACAGTCATCAAGAAAGTATGGTACTGGCACAAAGACAGAAATATAGATCAATGGAACAAAATAGAAAGCCCAGAGATAAATCCACGCACCTATAGACACCTTATCTTTGACAAAGGAGACAAGAATATATAGTGGTGAAAAGACAATCTCTTTAACAAGTGATACTGGGAAAACTGGTCAACCACTTGTAAAAGAATGAAACTAGATCACTTTCTAACACCATACAAAAAATAAACTCAAAATGGATTAAAGATCTAAATGTAAGACCAGAAACTTATAGTTACTCCTAGAGTAAAACATAGGCAAAACACTCTCCAACATAAACCACAGCAGGATCCTCTATGACCCACCTCCCAGAATATTGGAAATAAAAGCAAAAATAAACAAATGGGACCTAATTAAAATTAAAAGCTTCTGTACAACAAAGGAAACTATAAGCAAGATGAAAAGACAGCATTACTTTTTAAATCTGTTTTTCAAGGCAATGCTGTTTCCTTTCTTGTTGGTAAAATATTAATATTAATGTATGCAAAATAGTATAAAAGGAAGTTGTAAAATGTATGTAAAGTGTGATATCAATATAACATAAGACTGTAATTTGTACCAGGGTGACATATTCACTCACATTATCCCAAATGTTTGAAGAGTAGTAACTGATCTCATGGGGTCGCAAGGAGTTGGACACGACTGAGCGACTGAACTGAACTGAACTGATCTCAACTTCCTTATGAGCCCCCTTCTTGTAGGGTAGTAAGACAAATGGAAACTTTTAAATTAAAAGCATGTTAGGTTCTTTCATTTCTTTTTCTAAATTTTATTTAATTTTTAATTGAAAGATAATTGCTTTACAGAATTTTGTAGTTTTCTGTCAAACATCAACATGAATCAGCCATATGTACATATGTCCACTAACTCTTGAAACTTCCTCCCATCTCCCTCCCAATCCCACCCTTCTATGTTGACACAGATCCCCTGTTTGAGTTCCCTGAGATATACAGCAGATTCCCATTGGCTATCTATTTTACCTCAAATCCTGAAAGATGATGCTGTGAAAGTGCTGCACTCAATATGGCAGCAAATTTGAAAAACTCAGTAGTGGCCGCAGAACTGGAAAAGGTCAGTTTTCATTCCAATCCCAAAGAAAGGCAATGCTGAAGAACGCTCAAACTACCGTACAATTGCACTCATCTCACACGCTAATAAAGCAATGCTCAAAATTCTCCAAGCCAGGCTTCAGCAGTACACGAACCGTGAACTTCCAGATGTTCAAGCTGGTATTAGAAAAGGCAGAGGAACCAGAGATCAAATTGCCCACATCCGCTGGATCATCAAAAAAGCAAGAGAGTTCCAGAAAAACATCTATTTCTGCTTTATTGACTATGCCAAAGCCTTTGACTGTGTGGATCACAATAAACTGTGGAAAATTCTTCAAGAGATGGGAATACCAGACCACCTAAACTGCCTCTGAGAAACCTATATGCAGGTCAGGAAGCAACAGTTAGAACTGGACATGGAACAACAGACTGGTTCCAAATAGGAAAAGGAGTACGTCAAGGCTGTATATTGTCACCCTGCTTATTTAACTTCTATGCAGAGTACATCATGAGAAATGCTGGGCTGGAAGAAGCACAAGCTGGAATCAAGATTGCCAGGAGAAATATCAATAACCTCAGATATGCAGATGACACCATCCTTATGGCACAAAGTGAAGAGGAACTAAAAAGCCTGTTGATGAAAGTGAAAGAGGAGAGTGAAGAAGTTGACTTAAAGCTCAACATTCAAAATTTCCATTCTTTGCTGCAATAGGTTCACCTGGAAAGCATTTGAAAGTTCTGATGTCCAGGTCAGGCCCCAGACCAGTTAGATCAGAATCCCTGGCAATGGGATTTCTGCCTAAATAGTTTTTGAAAATCCTCAAGTGATTCTGCAATGCAGCAACATTTGAGAACCAGTTTACTAGAGTTCTTTCCATACTTTTTGAAGTATGGGCCTCTAATTATCTATTGGATTCTTGAGAACATTTCACTTTTTTAGAAGTGCTCCTAGTTTCTCTTTCCTCAATGCTACACCCTCACTGAAATAGTTCAGGAAAGTCATGTAGGCAAAACTTTATATTCATGGAAGAGTTTATCAATTACAAGAATCTTCTGTAAGCAGAAATCTTACATGTTTCTCATTAAGCAGGTGTGTGTGTGTTTGCAAATATGTTTAGCAATAACGAACACTAGTTCTTATTTTCTCCAAAAGAGGAGAGTTTTCCTATGTTGTAAAACAAACATTTGAAGTTGAAGATGGCAGTGGCTATTTCAAAGTAAGGAACTAGAGTCAGCTGCCTTCCTAACACTAAATTGGTTTTCTTAATCTAGTGTGTATTTTGGGGTGCATGCCAACAGGAGGGAATTGACAGTTATTGCATTTTCTAAGTAGTAAAGCCAGATGTTTCTCTCTATTTTCCATGTCTTTTCCTAACAATATGTAAAATTCAGCATGTTGTATTAGAAGAAATTGAAAACTTTTAAAGTGGGTCCACAGTCTAATCTTTGAGATTTTAAAGAGTATGTTTAGTAAAGTGACTTCAACAGAAACTTAATAAACGTTTGTTATGCTTTTGCTTCTCAGCATGAGATTTCCCCAAATTAGTGGGAAAGTTCTTGTTCATTAAATCTCTGTCAACCAAATCCCCATTACAAGTACTTTTGCCAAATTATGTCAACCACGGATCACCATGAGGCATTAAACAAATAGAGTTCTTAGCAAGGCTTCCTGTTTTGTTTTTTAAATGATATTATAAAAGTTTCACAAATTACCATTCATTTAAAAGACTGAAAGAGACCCCAGTGACAGACAACAAGCAGTCTTACAACCCGTAGAGGTGAATAAAAATAATAACTTGTAGAATCTGCTCATCAGTGTAAAACTGTAAAACTGACTATGGTTTTTGTGTATATGTGTGTCCATATTTTTTTATATACTGGATGATCATTTGATAACAGATCATTTGGACATAATCATAGTAGTCCAAATAATGGGAGAAAAGGAAAGATATACCTATCTGAATGCAGAGTTCCAAAGAATAGCAAGAAGAGATAAGAAAGCCTTCTTAAGTGAACACTGCAAAGAAACAGAGGAAAACAATAGAATGGGAAAGACTAGAGATCTCTTCAAGAAAATTAGAGATACCAAGGGAACATTTCATGCAAAGATGGGCTCAATAAAGGACAGAAACAGTATGGACTTAACAGGAGCAGAAGATATTAACAAGAGGTGGCAAGAATACATTGAAGAACTACACAAAAAAGATCTCAATGACCCAGATAACCATGATGGTGTGATCACTCACTGAGAGACAAGACATCCTGGAGTGCGAAGCCCAGTGGGCCTTAGGAAGCATCACTATGAATAAAACTAGTGGAGGTGATGGAATTCCAGCTGAACTATTTCAAATCCTAAAAGATGATACTGTGAAAGTGCTGCACTCAATATGCCAGGGAAATTGGAAAGTTCAGCAGTGGCCACAGGACTGAAAAAGGTCAGTTTTCATTCCAATCCCAAAGAAAAGCAATGCCAAAGAACGTTCAAACTACTGCACAATTGCACTCATCTCACATGCTAGCAAAGTAATACTGAAAACTCTCCAAGCTAGGTTTCAACAGTGTGTGAACTGAGAACTTCCAGATGTTCAAGCTGGATTTAGAAAAGGCAGAGGAACCAGAGATCAAATTGCCAATATCTGTTGGATCATAGAAAAAGCAAGAGAATTCCAGAAAAACATCTGCTTCATTAACTATGCTAAAGCCTTTGACTGTGTGAATCACAACAAACTGTGAAAAATTCTTAAAGAGGGAATAGCAGACCACTTACCTGCCTCCTGAGAAACCTGTACGCAGGTGAAGAAGTAACAGTTAGAACTGGACATGGAACACCAGACAGTTTCCAAATTGGGAAAGGAGTATGTCAAAGGAGTACTGTATATTGTCACCCTGCTTATTTAACTTATATCAACGTACATCATGAGAAATGCTGGGCTGGATGAAGCACAAGCTGGAATCAAGATTTCCAGGAGATATATCAATTACCTCAGATAAGCAGATGACACCACCCTTATGGCACAAAGCGAAGAGGAACTAAAGAGTCTTTTGATGAAAGTGGAAGAGAAGAATAAAAAAGTTGGTTTAAAACTCAACATTCAAAAGATGAAGATTATGGCATTCAGTCCCATCATTTCATGGCAAATAGATGGAGAAACAATGGAAACAGTGAGAGACTTTTTTTCTTGGGCTCCAAAATCACTGCAGATGGTGACTGCAGCCATGAAATTAAAAGACGCTTACTCCTTGGAAGAAAAGCTATGACAAACCTAGATAGCATATTCAAAAGCAGAGACATTACTTTGCCAACAAAGGTCTGTCTAGTCAAAGCTATGGTTTTTCCAATAGTCACGTATGGATGTGAGCATTGAACCATAGAGAAGCACCAAAGATCTGATGCTTTTGAACTGTGGTGTTGAAGAAAACTCTTCAGAGTTCCTTGGACTGCAAGGAGATCAAACCAGTGAATCCTAAAGGAAGTCAATCCTGAATATTCATTGGAAGGACTGAAGCTGAAGCTCCAATACTTTGGCCACCTGATGTGAAGAACTGACTCATTGGAAAAGACCCTGATACTGGGAAAGATTGAAGGCAGGAGGAGATTGGGATGCCAGAGGATGAGATATTTGGATGGCGTCACCAACTCGATGGACATGGGTTTGAGCAAGCTCCAGGAGATGATCAAAGACAGGGAAACCTGGTGTGCTGCAGTCCATGGGTTAGATACTACAGAGTTGGGCACTGCTGGGTGACTGAACAACAACAATAGCAGTCCTCAAATGGATCTTAGCTGAGCAAGCATGATCAACAGAGGAAGGCTAAGAAATCTGTGGACAAAGCATAATATGTAGAGTCATTTTAATGTGAAATTGGATAAGCAAAATTGTGCCCTCAGCAGACGGAGCATCAGCTGGGCAGGGATGGCTCAGCTGGGAGCTTTCTAAAGGTCTTGGATGGTGATTTATCTCCTGAGTTGCACAAGTCCAACTTCAGATCTGTGGTCCTTTCCAAATCGCAGGCAATTGGAGAACGCTTTTTGCACAGTAGTTTGGGCTACTTTTACTTATTGTTTACAACTTGGATTTTTGACTTTAGAAATCTTTGCTCATTAAAAAAAAGCTACTGGATTTCTACAATACCAAGTTGATTTGTCTGTTGCAGTTACTTGTTTAAGACTTAAAATGAAATATCAGCATGTATGTGTTTGTTTGAGAGCTGGCAGTATTCAGACACCCTTCATAATACAATTTTAATAGAAAATGAGCATTACTACCTCCCCTTTGTGCCCATCATTATTTTCCTGCATATGTATGTATCAGTGAAATGATCATAGATGCTATAATTCCAAATAGAAGAGATAGATTGAGTGGTATTTTCAAGATTAAGTTATGTCATATACTGTTCCCCAGGAACACAGACTTCTTTCTTGTTCCACAGATACTTGAAAGTTTCTCTTTGGGCACTGGGTTGTTTTGAAACTGCATTGCCTTTCTCCCATTCAGCATTTACACTAATACCTAGAGTTAGATGACTTGCTGTTCCTTTTTTGCAGCAAAGAGAGGCAGTGTCCTCCAGCACCCTACACCATATTCCAGAGTAAATCCTGTGTAAACTGGAGCAACCACACTGGATGGTATTGATGTCTTTAGCTAGGGAGTTTTACTAAGCACTTTCAGGTAATGAAATACTTTTCAGGCATAAACTTTAGGAAGATTTTATAAAGCTGCAGGGCTAGGTAGGCAGAAATTTAGCAGCTATAATGGAAGTATGAAGCCATGATATGGGGAGAAAGGTAATGGCAACTTTCATAAAATGCTACCGCTGTAGTGGATACAATTTGATGTTTATCTTTGTTTGAAACTACTCCTGAAAAAATATATATACAGAGCTATCAGGTGATATTAAAGTAATTATTTATTGAAAGGAACATATTTGTAATCTGGGTTGTTTTCTTACTTTATATATTTTAATATGAGTTTTATAGAGTCATATAATTTTAGAGCCCCTAGAAATCTCAGAAAGCATCTAGTCCAGCTCCCTTGTATTAAGTAGGGTTCTAGTTTGTAAACAACAGAAATCACTCTCAGGTAATGCGATACTTTCCAGGCAGAAACTTTTAGAAAGTTTTTATAAAGGAAGACTTTATAAAGCTGCAGGGCTAGGTAGGCAGAATTCAACTAGAAAGTCAAATTTTGCAGTAAAATGATTTTGTTGAGAGGTATTTGGGTAGCTTATGGAATCACCTACAGAATCAGCTCAGAAAATGGCTGGAAATAACAGAGACTGTGAAGATCAGAGTCAGGACAGTTACACAACTCCCTGTACAGAATCACCCCAGTGAGTCTAACCACTGACTGTTAGATGCCACTGCCTGCACTTCCTCTTCTGTTGACTCTGGACTCCAGACATCACTGTTGGCAACATGATTCAAATTCCTGCCAGACTGCCACTGCCCATGGCCTTAACAGAGTCTTCACAGGCCTTGCTTCTTAGCATCATTGACTTCTAAGTGAAGCTTGTGATGGGCTGAACTCAGGCCAGAGGCTCATGCTCTAACTGCAAAGGAGGCTGGGAAAGCAAGTATCTGGCATCAGCTGATAGTGGGCATTTCTTCAAAAGAGGAAGAGGGTACAGAAGCTGAGACAAAAAGAAAAAGACTGTCTCTTACAATCCACAACTTTAATTGGCAAAATCAACATGTACCCTTCTTTCTACACTTAAACTATACCAAACTTGCCTTACGCCTAACACTGTGTAATTTTACTTTTTACAACCCAAATCATGTCTACCTCATTCCTAAAGGGAATCAGTTTAAAGTCTCATTTATTATAACATCCATCCCTAAATTTAATATCTTATAGGTGATATGTTTTTGCCATATCATTCTCAAGTCTGTCATGATTCATCTGAATATTTTATGATCAATGAACTAAACTTTAAAGTTTACTACCAATAAACGCCCTCATGTAAAATTGTAAGAAAAAGAGAGATGAAAGAAGCAGACAGAAAGTTAGTTTAATAAGTGAGCACATACATATATTTATACATGTTATATAGACAGATATGTATGTATTTGCATGTATATGGTAAATCAAGGATGAGTGCCTTCCTTAGGTAAATGGTTAAGATCACAACTCCAATTTGTGATTTTTCTTCTCTATTATGCATTACATGTGGCCTTTGCTTCTTAGCCAGCTTCTTGGTTGTGTGAGATTCTTTACCTGGTAGGTCAACCTATTCTGGGTTGTATAGGGTGACTTTTATCACTGGCCACGTGATACCAGAAGATGTCCTGGGAATTCCCTCTACTTCTCCCTGTCGCTATTAAATAATAGCAGTCCTATTTCCTTTTGATAGATCAGTTGTTCCAGCCAGCACTGTAACCTCCTTTTCTACCTATTTACTTAGTGTTAAGATAACCCCCCAAAGGCAAATACTTACATTAGCTCCTTGTTGCTATGGTTCAGTTGCTAAGTTGTGTCTGACTCTTTGTGACCCCATGAACTGCAGCACACCAGGCTTCCTTGTCCTTCACCATCAGTCTGAGCTTGCTCAAACTCATGTCCACTGAGTCAGTGATACCATCCAACCATCTCATCCTCTGTTGCCCCCCTCTCCTGCCCTCAATCTTTCGCAGCATCAGAGTCTTTTCCAATGAGTTGGCTCTTCGCATCAGGTGGCCAAAGTATTGGAGCTTCAGCTTCAGCATCAATCCTTCTAATGACTAGTCATGATTGATTTCCTTTAGGATTGACTGGTTGTATCTCCTTGCTGTCTAAGTGACTCTCAAGAGTCTTCTCCAGCACCACAGTTCAAAACTTTTCCAACACCACAGCCTTCTTTGTGGTCCAGTTCACTGTAACTATTTTTGTCATCCTGGTAGAAGTATTAGAGGTTAACATGAGCAGAGTCTTAAATCTCAGGGATAGGAAACAAATTTTGCAAATGGGTCTTTAAGGTTTGTAATGAAAAAGCAGTGGTCCACCTATGTTCATATACTGACTGTATTGAGAAATAGCACCATATATTGGTCACTATTTCACAGCAAAATCACCTCCTGTAAAATAGCACCCAGCCTCACAAAATATTAGTTCCCAGCTCACGATGTATCTGAGTCTTCAACAGGCCATTTGTCTTGTAAGGATGGCAGCATATGGGCTGCAGCCTGTTGCCTGACATCTTACAGAGTGAAGGGAGTTCCTTAGGATGAAGCAATATCCTGTGGGATGTTGAGTAGCACAGATGGTACAAATGTGGTATATAAGGAGAGAAAATCCAAATTCTTTTTCTGCCTTTCCCATGAAAGAACTGGTGTGATATAATGTTGTAACAGCTAACACTGACTAGTTCCCCTGGTGTGTTTTATATATATATGAGTTATAAGAGTATACATATACTCATATAGGTCTTAGATAGGTCTGCACTGAAGTGTCGAGATATAAGAGAGAGATATATATATATGTCAAGAGTTCAGACTGACAATAGCCAGGTCAGCCTTGATAAGGGCAAATCAGTGCAGTTGAGTAACATGTAGCTCCTGTTCTCATCATGGGGGCATTTTATCCTGAGCCCGTTAAGCAAATATCAGGCTTCTGGAGAAGACTGGCACACACACAGCACATCATCTCTTTTCACCTAATTCTTTTAAATCACCTCCGTAAGTTACTTCTATCCTTTGGACTAACTCCATCAAGTTCACCCATATAATTTCTCTGAATCTTCCTGTCACAAATCTTCTAATAATATTCCTTCCATGTCCCTAACCAGCTGGCCCAACTCTGAACTACTTTCCACAGAGTGTTATTAATTCATTTATTCACTGACTCAAAAAATATTTATTGAGTCTCAAATATGTGGCAGTCACTAGTCCTTTAGCTCAGGTAAAGTGAACAATGAGATGTTCCTCTTGAAATTATACTCAGTGAAAATTTGTCTTCTTTACCACCTCTCAGGACACCTCAGTACAGACCTATCCTCCAAAGCAGTCTACTTGTGTCAGATCCACTTGTTTTCTCCCTCATCAGCTCATCATTGAGAATGTCCCATGGGCCATAGTTGTGGATTGAGGGAGGCATGTCAGTTGAAAGGAGACTGAGCCATCTCTTTGGGCAAATTACTTATGTCTTCAGATCATGCTTAAGCCTAGTGCACTTCTTTTTATTAATCTGTGCTGTGAGCCACTCCCAGCTTTATGGCCAGGTGGCTTAGATAACACTCAGCTTATTATGAGTAGCTAGAGTCTCATTGTCATCTGGTGTCTTAAAGTCAAAAGTCCAATTGACACCTATAGAACAGAAAAATAATACCTGGTTGTTGAGAGGAATAAATAAGCTAAAAACACAGAAGCCCTTATAATAGTGCTTATTACATTGTACCTGCTTGACAGATGATAGTTGAATAGTAAGCCAAGAGCTATTTCTTAAAAGAAAAAGCATAACTTGCAAAGAAAGCATGAGTGCGTCACTGAATCCTGAGGGTTTCTATGATACAAAAACCTATAAGGTTTTTGGCAGGCTCTGTAGAACAGTCTGGTCATCCAGAATATACCAGTGCAACACTGAATCCACAGTGTCATAGGGCCAAGTGGCCTTGCCCTCTGCACTGTGGCTTAGACCAGGTGGACACTTTCCTCTTGCTCTGGCCACTGTTCAAAACTGCTAGCTTTTCAGGTCACTCTCTAAATTGACTAGAGAGGCATTCCTAAATGCTGATTCTACTGCCTTCAAAATCCAAAGAGTATCAATGGGCATGGTGATTTCTTTTCTTTTCTTTTTTTTTTTAATGGACAGAGTACGATGTGCCTTTCACTTTGAACAAGGAGTAAGAAGGTCTATATTGAAATTACTACCTCACCACTTCCTGTGTCTGTGAACTTACCTCTCTGAACACTCCCACATGGTTCTTCACAGAATTAAAGGAAATGACATCTATAAAATGACACTCATATTGAAATGCACACTTGGTAATGTTAGTTCCTCTCCATACTCTTCTCCTTATGTGTAATGTTTAGCCAGCTGTCTCCTGTCTTTGTCACGTGGATATCTCACTGGCACTTCCAATTCTCCATGGCCCCGATGGAGCTACTAGTCACCCCTTCCACCTGTTCTTCTTCCAATGTTTCCTTTTCATAAATGACTCACCCCGCTCACCCCCCTGCCCAATCAGAAGCCCAGGTGACTCCCCCCTCTCTCACTGTCCCCCTGACCGCTCCCCCAGCCAAGGGCTTAGTAAATCTCATGAATTCACATTTTCAATATTGAGCCCTATAGCAAATGAAACAACAGACAAAGGATTAATTTCCACAATATACAAGCAGCTCACACAATTAATTACCAGAAAAACAAACAACCCAATCCAAAAGTGGGAAAAAGACCTAACCAGACATTTCTCCAAAGAAGATATACAGATGGCTAACACTCATGAAAAGATGCTCTACACCACTCATTATTAGAGAAATGCAAATCAAAATTACAATGAGATATTACCTCACACCAGTAAGAATGGCAATCATCAAAAAGTCTACAAACAATAAATACTGGAAAGGGTGTGGAGAAAAGGGAATGGTCTTGTACTGTTGGTGGGAATGTAAATTGATACAGCCACTATGGAAGACAGTATGGACATTCCTTTAAAAAACCAGGAATGAAACCACTGTATGACCCAACAGTCTCACTACTATGCATATACCCTGAGGAAACCAAAACTGAAAAAGACACATATACCCCAATGTTCATTGCAGAGACCCAAACTCTCAAAAGGAATAATATTAATGAATTTGTGATCATGTTTACAGAGCATCACTGTGCCCTATATCTATAATATCAACACCAGTGTAATTACTTGTTAAATTTTTAACTTTTTCCAGCGAGCTGTTAATATTATGAGAGTGAAATCTGTGTCTGTCTTTACCACCATGCTCTCATATATTACATATTGGGGGAAACTCAGTCACAATAAATATTCTTTAAGGGTAAGAGTGAATATAGCTGAGGTAAACTACTACTAGACAAATGGTGGGGCCTTGATTTGTTGTAGGTGAATGAACCGCACTTATCTTTGTTGTCTTTAAACTAGAGAAATGAGGAATTGTTTCTCTCTTTTTTCCCTTATATTTGTCTTTTTTTTTTTAACAAAGAAAAGAATGCCATCTCAAAATTGTCAAGCCTAAGTATTAAAAGTCATGTCTTAAAAGTAATATTGCTCAATGACTTTAACTTTTAGATTTCTTCTACTCCCTCTCCACTATGTGATCATATATCCTAGGTATATATGTACCTCCTGATACTAAACTTGCTATCTTTCAGGGCAGTCCATTTCACCTTTGGATAGATACTGGATTTTTTTTTCTTTTCCTCTTTTTATTCCTTTATTGTTGTTGGTATGCCCAGATCTGTCCCACTATCTTCTACATGTTAATCCTTCTTCCATTGCTTGAAACCACACGGAACAAGTCTGAAGCTTCTTTCCCTTGACAACCATTTTAAACATTAAGGATAGCTATGCATGTCTCTCCCTACATATCCATCCTCATTCCTGTAAGTCCTCTTTTTTATAAATTGTTTTTGGAAGGGGTATGCTTTCAACTCATTTGTCATTTATAGTCGAGGAAGACTCAGATCCTCACTGGCCAAAGGAGCACCCCAACATGAGCAGTGAACCACATATCATTGTTCAGGGTTGCTATGAAGTACTATCAAAGTATATAAATTATTGTAAATAGAGGTTATTACTTAGGAAGTTACCTGTATCTGTGTCTAATATTCATTTGTTTAAATAAGACCCATCGTACCTAGAAGCAAAGTAATTTGATGGCACAGAGGTATTAACATGACATGGATCTGTCAAGGCAGTGGCCCTACAGTGCAAAGACAGTGGGGTGGCTTCACTTGCAGAGGGATTGAGGGAAACACTTCTCTCTAGTTCCAGCTGGATCCTGGGCTAACAGATCAAGGTTCTATGTATGATCACCTACATCACGACTTCTCCCCAAAACACTGATTACGAGCTTGAAATGAGCCTTCTTATTTAGAGCAGTTCATGGACTTCTTTAATCTTGAAGTTCTGGGAGGAGTCTTCTATGGTCTGCTTGGTGACACAGCTGGGAATTTCCTGGCGCTCCAGTGATTAGGACTCCACACTTCTACTGCATGGGGCCCTGGTTTGATCCCTAGCTGGAGAATTAAGATCCTGCAAGCTGCAGTGAAAAGAGAAAAGTGAAAGTGTTACTCACTCAGTCATGTTCGACTCTTTTCAACCCCATGGACTGTAGCCCGCCAGGCTGCTCTGTCCATGGAATTTTCCAGGCAAAAATACTGGAGCCATTCCCTTCTCCAGGGCATCTTTCCAACCCAGGGATCGAACCTGGGTCTCCTGCTGCACACAGATTCTTTACTGTCTAAGCCAACAGGAAAGTCTGCAAGCTGCAGGGCATGACCAAAAAAATTAAAAAAGAGAGAGAGAAAGCTGCTTTGACTTGTCATACCATCTAAAGGAGCCTGTTTTCTTCATCAAAGCCAAATGGAGCAGCTAAAAGGCAGCCAACACAAAGGTACAATTGTAAGTTTCCCCCTTTTTTCTCTGGGTTTAGCCATATCTAGCCCTCTATTTTTTTGCATTTCTTACAAGCTGAGTGTTTTTTAACAGCTTTAAGCAGTTTAAAAAAAAAGAAGAAATTGTGTTTTGTGGAGACTATATGAAATTTAAATTTCTGTATCCATAAGCAAAATTTTAGTGACACCTACTGTGTAACACATACGGAAACTCTATGGCTCCCTGTGACAATGACAGTGTGATACATTTGATGACTGTACGGCCCACAGGCCTAAATCATTTATCCGGCCCTTTACAGAAGAAATTTGCTAACCCAGGTCTAATGGGATGGTGAAAGGGAGAGGAATTCATGCTGTTGCATTAAAAAGCAAGATATTCTTATGTACTTGGGCTCGAGCCTCAGATAGTGTATAAATAAACCTAACTGGGATGAGGAAAACAAAGAAAACATGATGTTTTTTCAACCTAACACACCACTGGCTTCTTTCATTGCATTCGTTTCTGTCTGTTCCCTTTCACGGTAAAGTATTTGGAGCTCTAAGTATATGGTCTGATTCTCCTGACAAAGCAGAGCAGAATTAAAAGCTTCTTTCCCAAGATAAACACATTAATTAATTTTGCCCAAGGTGGCAAAGTATTTGTGCATGCGTATGTAAATCACTTTTTAAAATCCATATTGGACTAATAATCCTCTGTTTTTCTCCACCTATTTCTTTAACTGTTAACTTTAATAAAATTTCAAGTTTAAAGAAGAGTTGCAGGAATGGTACAAAATTTTTTTTACCTAGATTAATGGATTTTTAGTATTGTGCCCTATTTGTTTTATTTGTAATATTGCTTTCTCTCTCTCAACACACACACACACACACACACACACACACCGCATTTTGCCATACTATTTAAAAGAAAGGTGTAGATATCATGACACATCACTGTTAAATACTTTGACATGAAGTAGCTAAGAAAATGAACAATAATTCCATAACATCATCTAGTATCCAGTCTGTATTCAAATTTTCCTGTCATAAGAATTTTTATAGCCTCCCCAGCTAAGATAATAAAACCACATGAAGAAAAAAATTATTTCAAGTGATTTTTGAGAATAATGCTCTGTACATCCTTATTTGAGTGTATTCTAAGTGAAAAAATGCTAGAAAGAAATCCTAAACTTCATTCAGTAGGTTTGACATTCAGTGATAACATTGGTATTGTGAGCCTGAAATATTTTACATTTGGTAGAGTAAAACATACAAATGATTATTTTAATGTTAACAGGATTAGTACTTAGTGCATGATAAAAGATACCTATATTAAATAACATTTTTGAAAGACTATAATATTAAATAAAAAATGAAAATATCAGTAAGAATTTGTTTTTTTTTTTCTTTTTAAAATAAACATTTCTCCTTCTGAAAAGGATCACTCGGAATGTATCCCCAGAAATAATGACACTTAAGTAGTACTGAGTAGACCTCAGTTCAGATCAGTTCAGTTCAGTCGCTCAGTCGTGTCCGACTCTTTGTGACCCCATGAATCACAGGACACCAGGCCTCCCTGTCCATCACCAACTCCCGGAGTTCACTCAAACTCATGTCCATCAAGTCGGTGATGCCATCGAGCCATCTCATCCTCTGTCGTCCCCTTTTCCTCCTGCTCTCAATCCCTCCCAGTATCAGGGTCTTTTCCAATGAGTCAACTCTTCGCATGAGGTGGCCAAAGTATTGGACTTTCAGCTTTAGCATCAGTCCTCCCAGTGAACACCCAGGACTGATCTCCTTTAGAATGGACTGGTTGGATCTCCTTGCAGTCCAAGGGACTCTCAAGAGTCTTCTCCAACACCACGGTTCAAAAGCATCAATTCTTCGGCTCTCAGCTTTCTTCACAGTCCAACTCTCACATCCATACATGATCATTGGAAAAACCATAGCCTTGACTAGATGGACCTTTGTTGGCAAAATAATATCTCTGCTTTTTAATATGCTATCTAGGTTGGTCATAACTTTCCTTGCAAGGAGTAAGCGTCTTTTAATTTCATGGCTGCAATCACCACCTGCATTCATTTTGGAGCCCAGAAAAATAAAGTCTGACACTGTTTCCACTGTTTCCCCATCTATTTGCCATGAAGTGATGGGACCAGATGCCATGATCTTAGTTTTCTGAATGTTGAGCTTTAAGCCAACTGTTTCACTCTCCTCATTCACTTTCATCAAGAGGCTTTTTAGTTCCTCTTCACTTTCTGCCATAAGGATGGTGTCATCTGCATATCTGAGGTTATTGATATTTCTCCCGGCAATCTTGATTCCAGCTTGTGCTTCTTCCAGCCCAGCTCTTCTCATGATGTACTCTGCATATAAGTTAAATAAGCAGGGTGACAATATACAGCCTTGACATGCTCCTTTTCCTATTTGGAACCAGTCTGTTGTTCCATGTCCAGTTCTGACTGTTGCTTCCTGACCTGCACATAGGTTTCTCAAGAGGCAGGTCAGGTGGTCTGGTATTCCCATCTCTTTCAGAATTTCCCACAGTTTATTGTGATCCACACAGTCATAGGCTTTGGCATAGTCAATGAAGCAGAAATAGATGTTTTTCTGGAACTCTCTTGCTTTTTCAATGATCTAGCGGATGTTGGCAATTTGATCTCTGGTTCCTCTGCCTTTTCTAAAACCAGCTTGAACATCTGGAAGCTCACAGTTCATGTATTTCTGAAGCCTGGCTTGGAGAATTTTGAGCATCACTTTACTAGCATGTGAGATGAGTGCAATTGTGCGGTAGTTTGAGCATTCTTTGGCATTGCCTTCCTTTGGGATTGGAATGAAAACTGACCTTTTCTGGTCCTGTGGCCGCTTCTGAGTTTTCCAAATTTGCTGGCATATTGAGTGCAGCACTTTCACAGCATCATCTTTCAGGATTTGGAATAGCTCAACTGGAATTCCATCACCTCCACTAGATTTGTTTGTAGTGATGCTTCCTAAGGCCCACTTGACTTCACATTCCAGGATGTCTGGCTCTAGGTGAGTGATCACACCATCGTGATTATCTTGGTCATGAAGCTCTTTTTTGTACAGTTCTGTGTATTCTTGCCACCTTTTCTTAATATCTTCTGCTTCTGTTAGGTCCATACCATCTGTCCTTTATCGAGCCCATTTTACACGAAATGTTCCCTTGGTATCTCTAATTTTCTTGAAGAGATCTCTAGTCTTTCCCATTCTGTTGTTTTCCTCTATTTCTTTGCATTGATCACTGAGGAAGGCTTTCTTATCTCTTCTTGCTATTCTTTGGAACTCTGCATTCAGATGCTTATATCTTTCCTTTTCTCCTTTGCTTTTTGCTTCTCTTCTTTTCACAGCTATTTGTAAGACCTCCTCAGACAGCCATTTTTCTTTTTTGCATTTCTTATCCATGGGGATGGTCTTGATCCCTGTCTCCTGTACAATGTCATGAACCTCCGTCCATAGTTCATCAAGCACTCTGTCTATCAGATCTAGTCCCTTAAATCTATTTCTCACTTCCACTGTATAATCATAAGGGATTTGATTTAGGTCATACCTGAATGGTATAGTGGTTTTCCATACTTTCTTCAATTTAAGTCTGAATTTGGCAATAAGGAGTTCATGATCTGAGTCACAGTCAGCTCCCAGTCTTGTTTTTGCTGACTGTATAGAGCTTCTCCATCTTTGGCTGCAAAGAATATAATCAATCTGATTTCGGCCTTGACCATCTGGTGATGTCCATGTGTAGAGTCTTCTCTTGTGTTGTTGGAAGAGGGTGTTTGCTATGACCAGTGCGTTCTCTTGGCAAAACTCTATTAGCCTTTGCCCTGCTTCATTCCACACTCCAAGGCCAAATTTTCCTGTTACTTTAGGTGTTTCTTGACTTCCTACTTTTGCATTCCAGTCCCCTATAATGAAAAGGACATCTTTTTTGGTGTTAGTTCTAAAAGGTCTTCTAGGTCTTTATAGAACCACTCAACTTCAGCTTCTTCAGCGTTACTGGTTGGGGCATATTGAATGGTTTGCCTTGGAAATGGACAGAGATCATTCTGTCATTTTTGAGATTGCATCCAAATAATGCATTTTGGACTCTTTTGTTGACCATGATGGCTACTCCATTTCTTCTGAGGGATTCCTGCCCACAATAGTAGATACAATGGTCATCTGAGTTAAATTCACCCATTCCAGTCCATTTTAGTTCGCTGATTCCTAGAACGTCGACGTTCACTCTTGCCATCTCCTGTTTGACCACTTCCATTTCGCCTTGATTCATGGACCTGACATTCCAGGTACCTATGCAATATTGCTCTTTACAGCATCGGACCTTGCTTCTATCACCAGTCCCATCCACAACTGGGTATTGTTTTTGCTTTGGCTCCATCCCTTTTTTCTTTCTGGAGTTATTTCTCCACTGATCTCCAGTAGCATATTGGGCGCCTACTGACCCAGGGAGTTTCTCTTTCAGTATCCTATCATTTTGCCTTTTCATACTGTTCATAGGGTTTTCAAGTCAAGAATACTGAAGTGGTTTGCCATTCCCTTCTCCAGTGGACCACATTCTGTCTTTAAATATTTGGTGCCCCTCCCTTTTGTCATCCCACTAGACCTGGAATCAGTAAGCTTTTTCTGTAAAAGGCCAGATAATAAAACTCTTTAAGGCCCACAGGTCATACACTCTAAGTACTAAATCATACAGTCTAGTATCTAAATCAGTTTAAGTATTGATTTCTGTATACAATTTTTCACTCAAAGGAACCAGAGCTAATTGGGAAAAAATATTGCTGATTTAAATTTCCAAGGTGAACTTTGTTTTATTGTATCACCTGATAATTGTTGAAGAAATGATAGATTTGGAAAATGACCTTTTTCAACCCCTAATGAAATAATTATTTCAGGCAAAGATCATCAATGGATAGTAAAACATTTGGAGGGAACATTTTTGAGTAATAGAATATTTATACAGAGCCAAAATGTCACTCCATGAATTACTTACAGAATGGAAACAGGAAAAAAAAAATGTACCTTTTCAATGGGGAGATCTAGCTATCACCAGCTTCATCAAGGGTACTAATGTCACATCACTAATAGTTGGATAGCATGACACTGTGCCTTCTAAGATGTTGAATAGGAAATATATCACTTTTATGCCAAAGGTATTTTACCTCAATCCACCAATTTTCTTGTCTAAGAATTGACAAATACTTTTTAGAAAGAGACAGATTGTAGTAATTTTTTTTAGTCTTTGTGGACTACATGGTCTCCATCACAACTACTCTACCCTGTCCTTATGGCAGAAAGCAGCCACAAACAGTATATAAACAAATGGATGTGCTGTGTGCCAATAAAACTTTATTTACAAAAATAAGCAAGGATTCAATGTAGCTTGTAAGTTGTAGTTTGTTGACCCCTGTTTGAGACCTAACTTACAGAAAATTCAGGGGAAAGGGGAATAAAAGGCAATTACTAGATATCAAGAGGAAATAACCAGACACATCCAAAATGAGGGACATTCTACAAAACAACTTCTTTAAATGCTTCAAAAAAGTCAGTGTCCTAGGGGGAAAAGTGATGGGACTGTTCAGACTAAAATAAACTAGTTAAGATATAAAAATCAGTCTCAATGTGTGAACCTAGATAAAGGCCATCTTTTTAAAACATGGTGCCACTAAACCCTGTCTTCTCATCCCTGTCTTCTGCAGATGAGTTTTTGGAACAGTATGCAGAATCTTTCAAATATCTTCTTCCCTCCATCAGAATGATTTGTAATCATTACCAGAATGACTAGTTTGAGAGTGTCTCAACTCTCTTAGCCTCATGACATAAAATCAATACAATTTTTCTCTGAACTTTTCATTAAAATCATTAAGAGAGAAAGCTTATAAAGAGAGGGAAAGAGAGAAAAAAATGTCTGTGCCTTAATCACCAATCTTCGCCATCAGTCACAAGCTGGAGGTTTATATGATTTGACCCTTTTATTCCAAAGTAAAAAATTTTGTTTGTTCTGAAGAATAACTTAAGCAGATAACAATATTTTTCACTAATGATTGTAATAAAAGATCATCCTATTCACCTGTGATTTTCCTGTAAGACAGAAGGAACTTGGAGTTTAAAATCTTCATTTATTTCAGAAAATGTCACCCATCAGCACCTAAGATCTGTTAAAAAGAACAATTTAAAATAACATACAAACCAAAAACTGTCTTAATATCAACATATGTGTTTATTGAAGCCATTTATAAGAAAGTCATTTTCTAAGCTTAAAGTATCATATACTTTAGAGCAAACTAATAAAGTCAAGTAAGATCTCCTATAGACCAAGATATATTTTTTAAAAAATCCATACTTTGCTACCATGACCCTCTTCTATTGTTCTTGTAAAGTCTATGCACAATTTATAAAGAGCATACTTCTTTATATTCGACTAATCTTGACTAGTCTGATGGCCCCTGCCTCTATTTTCCCACTCTAGTTTTGGTTTCCTCCGTTAAGAAGTCACCTTCGTGAGGACAAAGTAGTTTCAAAACCAAGGTTTGTTTGATTTACCTCATCATGATGAAAGTTTCTCCTGCTTTTGTTCCTTGAAGGAGGAGATGTTCTTAAACTTTACAGTGACTCTTCAACTCCCCTTAACAAAGGCCAAAAGTTTGTGCTGCCAGTAACATACAAAATCAAACAAGATAAATTGAAACTCAGTTCACCATTTCGCTTCTTCTATTCTGCAAACTATGTTTATAGGATGATAATTCTAAATGATTCTTTACAACCTATTAAAGAGATCCCGAGGCCACTATATGTATTTGCTTGAAGATATCAGCCAAAAAAGTCCAATGAAATCCAAAGTACCACTAGGAGTTGTGCAGTCCTTAAGTCATGTCCGACTCTTTGCGACTTCATGGACTGCAGCATGCCAGGCTTCCCTGTCCTTCAGTAGCTCCCTGAATGTGCTCAAACTCATGTCCATGAGTCAGTGATGCTATCTGACTGCTAACAAAGAATACAAAAGCATGAATTGGCATGTGTATAAGATCATTATAAATTTGCATTTGGGGGACTGCATGATTTCTATTTATTATTCAAAAAATGATAAATATAATGGCCATTAAATATAATGGCCATGAAGTTGGGCCATGTTTGTGAGGGTCAGAGTTAATGGATGGAGCCTCTAGTATATGAACAGTGGTGATATTGTTTTAAAGCCATTGATCTACTTATTTTTTACATAATTATTATTGAATGCCTATGTCTTGATGTAGAGTAGTAAACAAACAAGACACAGTCCTTATTTTCAAAGACCTGACAGTCTAATGGGAAATTAAAATATTCTTCATGAGGGCCCACCACCTAAACCAGGTAGAGGGTGGCAGGGGGAAGCCAGGAAGTCTTTGTGGTGGAAACATCTTTAAAATGTCAACTGCCAAATTTCTATGGCAATTTTAAGGAACTGAAAACAATTTAAAGTAGTTGAAGCATAACATATGCAGTGGGTTGAGGAAAGTTTATGGTGAGAGAAGATAACAGGATAAGCAGAGGCCAAATAATGGAAACCCTTGGGAGTCTTAAATCTTGTGGGATTAAATTCTGTTTTAATTACTTGATTAATTATTGTTAATCACATTAAACAATTAGTGAATACATTTAGTGGTTATACTCTATCTTTTTCCAAAAGGATTTTAATGCATCCATAGAGATTCAACAAATTTCGGTATACCAGAAGAAGTGGTCACAAAAACTAGGGAAGTACTTACCCTAAGAGGTTGTACATATAAATATATAAGTGAGTTCAAAATGGAATTAGACACACATATGGACTTAGTGGATTATTAGGGAAAGTTGTTTATCTGAGCCCCTCACATGCCCTCCCACAAAAGGACCTCATTGACATGATCAGAAACTGAGTTTCAGATATAATGTTTCTTTGGTCTGATTTGGTATTACCTGTCTTAGGTATTTATATCCTTATCCCTTAATTATACATGCCTATCTCTTCGGGTTAGCCTTAGTAAATATGACCTTCAATGGAGCTTAGAACTTTGAAGAATATTTTGAAAGCTAAAGTCCATATCTACTTGTGGGGAAAATCCAGACATCCATCTTCCATTGAGTGCACTTATGGGTGACTTTTTCGTAATAAGACACTCTACCTTTAATTTAAGCTTCTGTGGGATCACTGATTAAAATGGCTGATTAAGAAACAACTTTAGGAGAAAAAAATCCTTAAGATAATTTTCTCTTACTGAATTCTTGTAACGTTCTCTCAATAAAGCGCTGTAAGTTGAATACTTCTTGACTTATTCTGAGTGGAAACAGAGAACAATGATTCCTCTGTATAAAATTTCCAGTCAGTCTCCAAGATCGCTTTCAGTTTCCCATTAGCCTTATCATTGCCATATAAGGAGTCTTACTTTCTTTAGATTTTCCTGAGTCAGTTTCCTGATCCTTTAATAACATTTGCTGACCTCCTACTGAATTTCCTCTTCAGAATTAAAATATTGATTCTAAGACATTTGATGATCTCCCTTTCTAGTGTTTTAGTAGATACAGAGCTGGGTTTAATTGTAGTTATTTTAAGTTAAAATTAGCCTATTGGAAGTAGCTGTACAGCTATTTTATAGTACACACAGGTATGCATAAACACAAACACAACACAAATACTGATGCACACACACATGTGCAGTGCAGGACCTAAGATACAGTGTCAGTAAAAGAGCGGGGATATTGAGCAGGGAACATTTAGATACACAGTTTCTATAAAGGAATTTCTGATTTCATCTTACAGAGGAAAGCCAATAAATAAGGTAAAAACTCGGACTGAACACTGTTCAGGTGAGTTATTTGATACAGGTTCTGCTTCCAAAGGCTTTGACTTGGGAGATGCGAGACCACGTTGAAAGGAAAACAGACTGAAGGGAATTGTCAAATTGAGAAAGTTCACATAACTGTACTGTTTTTTTGTGGCTTTCCATCTTAATACTAAACGGATTCACAGCGATAATGTACTGACAAATATTTAAAAACTGGCTGGAGGTGGGAGGAGAGGATGGGGGTGAGTCCCAGTTTGTAGTTTGGTGATTTCTGAGGTATAGATCCTCTCCTGTGGTTTATTTAAAATGACCGACTTGATGTCACTGAACAGAGTTATGGAGAAATATGCCATTGCACATCATTACATATTATTTTTAGAGCCTAGATAACAGTAACTGTAAATTAAAAATGATGAGTTTTGAATATTTTTACCTTTGTTTTTAAACATAGTCTATTTCATTTTAAATTTATAGAAAGAAAATGAAAGTGAAGTTGCTCAGTCGTGTCTGACTCTTTGCGACCCCGTGGACCGTAGCCTACCAGGCTCCTCCACCCATGGGATTCTTGAAGCAAGGATACTGGAATGGGTTGCCATTTCCTTCTCCAGGGATCTTCCCGACCCAGGGATCAAACCCGGGTCTCCTGGATTGCAGGCAGACGCTTTACCATCTGAGCCACATTAACTGAATGTTTATTAGTGGCTATATTTAAGGCCTGGCGTGCTGCAATTCATGGGGTCGCAAAGAGTCGGACACGACTGAGCGACTGATCTGATCTGATCTGATCTGATATTTAACAACTAGCTTGCGATGGTCCTAAATATTTAGCAGTTGGCTCTCTCCAGCTGACGTGAGGCAGCTCTAGCACTGGACTAGGGTTCTTAGGCACCCCAGCAGAGGAATCATATAACAAAGGTCACATGAAGATATCATTGTGAATTCCTACTGATCACTATGGAATTGCCCATGAGCCAATCTGCTGGGCCTTATCCGCTAGCTGCCTCCCCTGTAAAATTCTCCTAAAATTTAGAAGGGAAGTCCTAACCTCATGCACCCAACAGACACTCTGCACTTGTTCTGGTTTGGATGGTAAGTTTGGAGAAAAGTGGAAGGTGTGCAGAAACTCTGGTGTCTTAGGAAGACCAGAGGAGCTGGTTGTGGAGATGGTGTTTCCACCTGATCTTCCTGTTAATATTGACAACTTTGGAAACAAAGTTAAACATAACAAATTCTCAGGTTACACTGCCTACTATCTTTTAAAAGTAGTTTCCTAAGTAGTCCATGGCCAGAAAAAGCCTGAACTAGGGACAAAGGATAGTTCTCAAAGATGGAGAAAATATTTTTGAAAAATATTGTAAAACTTTTACATTAGTAAAAATTTTCTCTTCAAATTTAGGATTATACTCTACTAGCAGTGCAGAGTATAATCCTAAATTTGAAGAGAAAAGGCAAAAATTCACAGAGAACAAGAGAAAAACCTTGGGGGTAAGTGAGTGTTACAGGATAATGAATTGATTCCCAAATATATGCCTGGAGAACTGATAATTATAGTGTAGAAATTAGGGCCATAAATTTTGAAGTCAAAATGTTGAGTGTGCCTTCATATGAAATCATCAGATATAGGAAAGTGAAAGGAAAGTGAAGTCGCTCAGTCGTGTCTGACTCTTTGTGACCCCATGGAACCAGGCTCCTCCGTCCATGGGATTTTCCAGGCAAGAATACTGGAGTGGGTTACCATTTCCTTCTCCAGGAGATCTTCCCAACCCCAGGATTGAACCTGGGTCTCCTGCACTGTAGGCAGACACTTTACCATCTGAGCCACCAGGGAAGTCAGATATAGGAGTCACATCAAATGTAGAAGACCATAGTATAAGCCAGTGACTGTATTGAGGAAAGCAGAAAATGACAGGGGCAGCAGACTGTGTCTAAGAGAGTTTGGAGCGTGGGAAAAGCATAATATATGTACCTCAAATAGAGAGAATAATCAAATAAAGCCCATGAACTGAAAATAACATTAAAGAGCAGAGATCAGATCATTTCTCCTACCTAAGGTGTTGGAGAAGACTCTTGAGAGTCCCTTGGACTGCAAGGAGATCCAACCAGTCCATTCTAAAGGAGATCAGCCCTGGGATTTCTTTGGAAGGAATGATGCTAAAGCTGAAACTCCAGTACTTTGGCCACCTCGTGCAAAGAGTTGACTCATTGGAAAAGACTCTGATGCTGGGAGGGATCACGGGCAGGAAGAGAAGGGGACGACAGAGGATGAGATGGCTGGATGGCATCACCGACTCAATGGACATGAGTTTGAGTGAACTCCAGGAGTTGGTGATGGACAGGGAGGCCTGGTGTGCTGTGATTCATGGGGTCGTAAAGAGTCGGACACGACTGAATGACTGAACTGAACTGAACTGAAGGCCTTATCTGGGCATTGATGGCCAGAAGCTGGAGAAGAGAGTGTCTCCCATGTTCCCTTGAAGAACAATGGAGTAAACTGATCCCAAATGATACAAATAGAGAGTGAGGAGAAGGCAATGGCACCTCACTCCAGTATTCTTGCCTGGAAAATCCCACGGATGGAGGAGCCTGGTGGGCTACAGTCCATGGGGTCGCTAAGAGTTGGACACAACTGAGCGACTGAACTGAACTGATGCCCTCTCTCACATAATCAGGAGAAGTGGAGTGAGTAATGCTCCTTAGATGTTAGTTGAATAATAAGTTATTTTTAATACAGAATCTGTACTGATAATGTATGTGAGAGTACTTTGAAAATTGTAAAGTTTTATACAAAAGGTAATTTGTTAAAGATATTGACACTTTATATATACCAGAGAAGTATGTATATTTATGTATTATATTACTATAAAGTCTCCATATACTCAAATGTTGCTGCATTTATGACATTTTGTTAAGTGAAGGGGAAAAGTCCAAAAGTTTCCATCAAATACACCTAAAGAGAAGACTATATCACTTTGTCAAAATATTGTGGCTTTTCGTCCTTTGTAGCTCTTCCAAATCCCACAAATGGAGAGAGGATTATCAGTACTATCTGAGTGTGTGTGGGCTTGAAAGCTTTAAATGTTTCTAAAAGAGTAAAGCTTTTTGATTTTTGTTGTTGTTGTGGTTTTTTTTTTTTTTTAAATACTGGGAGCTTTTGGTTCAAGTTAATCTGTATGCTCTGTCAGAGTATTGCCCCGTGAACCATACCCTCTGAGGAATCCATGTAATGGATATAACTTTATATTAGACCAGGCTCAGGTAGGGTCTTCCTTGGCCCATATGTAAGAACTGGCTTCTTTGCAAAAAGTCTTGTCTCCATCTGCAGTTATGCCAAATTCTGCATATGAACATTTTTATGAACAGAAATAAAACAGCCCAAGCAAGACTTTTTACTTGAACTAAAGAATATGTATTAGAGAAAAATACTGGCTGTGCCTGGCCAAGGTGGTAAAATTATTTTCAAAACCAAGGATCCAGGCAGTAGATAGATTTATTGATGTGACAGTCCTCAAGGGAAACCAGAGACATGATCTCAGAAAAATGTATATTCAAAAGGAGGCTTCAGGGAATATTCTTGTCTCTTGAAATAATGGGGAATCTGGCAGAGAGGAGTTGTGACATCTGGGAGAAGACAATAAAGATTAAAATTTAGAGTCACTTGAAGAGAAAAATGTGAGTTGCCTTTCATATATGTGACAAGGTTGGCTATATCTCTAAGACATTAGCATTATGTAGACACTCAGCTTATAGCTTTTAGAGGAAATAAAATATCCTTCTTTTTGCTATCCAAGCCATTGGATTGCTCAGTAGCTTGGGTTAGAGTAAACAATCTGCCTTTGAGGAGCAAGATTCACTACCCTTTTGTCATTTTAACAAGGACTATGTGGATTTTCCTGCAGGTTTACTGTTTGGGGGTCATGATTAGGCCGCTTGGGAGGGCCAGGTCAGCCTATTTTCTGAGCTCAACTGCTGTCAAGTTCTTGTGCTGGGAGAGAACTCTTCTTCCTAAGGAGCCTCTTATGCTATTGCTTTGTCTCTGCAAAATCTGAATACAGGAAACACAACCACTGCTGTGTCTAGATGGGCCAACATTTGACCATTGTAATGTTTATTAAAATACAGTTTCATAAAAGTTCATTATCTGTTGTATTTACACCACCAACTTACTTAAGAATCTGTGCTACTTCTCTGTTTAGTCTCTCCACCCTTTCCCTAGCTGCTCCCTAAGTTTGGGATTTAATTGTAATTCTAGTATACTGTTAAATTGTACCAATTGTGCGTTTTTGTAAGCCTGCTTTACTGAACTTCTCTGGCCCATGACCCTCCTCTAGGAATTTCTCTTCCTTTGAAAGGCTTCCAAAGAGAAGTCCCATGGAATATGGGTGTGGACATCTTTAATTTATTATAGGAAAGAAAAATACAGGGCTTTTGGAGATTTATTTCTGCCCATACTTAAATAACGCTGTTGAGAAAATATAGGTATCCTTTAAAGGATGTTGTTGTTTGTGACCAAGGTATTATTTGTAAACTAATTTGTATCTCTGTCCAGTTTATTGTTCTACGTTTTCCAAAAAAAGCTTGTTCCCTATCAGTTTAGTCAATAATACTATTTTTAATTTTATTCGTTTGGGCTCTGGATAAAGACACACGTCTCTCTCTTGGCCTCAAACAGTAGCCGTTCCAGAACATCAGCTTTGAACTTTTACCTGAAAAAAGCTAGCATTGGTGCATGAAGTGCTCTCGGTTGCGGCACTCTGCTCGCAGATCCGAAGTTCACTCGGCGAGACTGTAGGGGGCGCTGCTATGTGGAGTGTCTGTCTCTAAAGGAAGGACAGGGAAGCCTGGTGCGCTGCAGTCCATGGGGTCCAAAAGAGTCGGACCCGACTTAGTCACCAAACAGCAACAACAAAAGGAGTAAAGAACAAGGATTCCAGAACTTATTCAGGGAAGCTGAATTCTGAGAGAAAGGAGACTGCTAAGAGAGACGAGCCTTGGTGGGAAATCACCTGAGAAACTAGTTGAAACTTGAAGAGGGAAACTCCAGCTGCAGCAGGAGCAAATCCGCATTTGAGGGAATGAGCAAACGAAAAAAGGCACAAGAAATGCCGTGCCCCCAAGAAATATATTTTGCCGTTTTTTTTAAAGTATACTTTAAATGTGTAACGAAAAAACTTTGGTAAAGAAAATATTTTATAATGTTTGTATGGGGGGTGGGTACGGATTAAGTGTTACTTTAAAAAAGGAAAGAGAAAGGAAACAACCCCCTCAAAGGTATGGATGAAAGTAACCTTTCGGCTACACTGATTTTTTTTTTTAACCTCAAATGTTAAAGAGGTTGTTTGTGAAGCCTCTTTCCTGATCTTTTCCTAGGCTGAAAGAAAATCAGGGTTTACTTCATTGCTGTGGGCGGCTATATCACTATAAAAATCTGGTCTTTTTGATGTTTGCTGTCTACAGAAGTTCTGAGAGACCTGGGAAAGAAGAAAGAGAATGTAAGGGGGATTTTCAAACAGGATTAGAGAAGGCAAGTTTTATTAATCTTATTTACTTAAGCCATTTGTTTGAGGGAGAGGACTGCGGTTTCTTTTGTTGTCTCAATACCATCCCGGCAGGACTCCTGAAGAAGAAAAACCAGTTCCATCATGATACAGGTGTCTGTCCCTGGAAAACAAAGACCAGTTAAAGTCAGAAGTTAAAAAGATATAAAACCAATACAATATTGTAAAGTTAAATTAAAAAAAAAAGATATAAAACCATACCAAAATGATTTGATAACAAAGTGGTATATTTCTTTAGCATGACTTTTCAAAGTTCCACACTAACACAATACATTTTTCAATATTGGTGATTCTGAAAACACTCACTGAAATTAGGTTTATCAGAAACTGTGCTTGTGTATGTTAGTCATGTCTGATCTTTGCAGCTCCATGGACTGCAGCTCACTAGGCTCCTCTGTCCATGGAATTCTTCGTGCAAGAATACTGGAGTGGATTGTCATTGCCTTCTGAGGGTATCTTCACAACCCAGGGATCGAACCCTGGTCTCCTGCATTGCAGGGAGATTCTTTACTGTCTGAGCAATCAGGGAATCCTTCAGAGGGGGGAAAAAAAAAAAAAGCTCTGATAAAACTAATCACCCATGCTTATAATTTTATTAGCTCTTAAATCATTTCTTTTTGTTCATAAACCTTAGTGGAAAGAATTTAAAGACAGCTATGAGATAAACCCTCCATATGAGTTCCATTCTTATACAATGGATAAGATGATTATGTGCATCTTAAAGATTTTTAAAATGCAATGCATATTAATTGCGATGCTAGACTACGTAAACCATTTTTTATCTACGTAAACCATTTGTGGGTTCAAGAGTCACTGTGCAAATTACCCAATTACTGTCAAATGACAGATGTCTTTTCTTAGTGAACTCATATGATGCCAAGTGGCAAGCTCCAGATATAGGCTCAAAAATCCAGACTTTTGAGATATAAATCCAGATATAGGCTCTGCTCTTATCTACTTGACAGGTGTTTCCAATTGCTCTGGGTTTTCCCATGTTTTGCAGAATATGATATTTTACACAATCATGTATATATGGCATATAATATGAATACAATGAATAAATGAATGTAAGGAGGAAATTAGGCAAATAAATGCTGATTTGCCTGGGTAGCTTTTTAAATTTCAGTTCATAATAAATAATTCCTGCAAGCCAACATGTCATTCTCCTGTACTACCCCTCCAAAAGTACAGTTTCATGGATGTCATTTGAGTTTGCCTTTTAGCATCAATGGTTCCTGATTGTCCAAAGAAACTGGACACCTGATTTATTTTATAGTAATTCAACTTCTGAGAAGTTCACAGCCTTAAAAAGCTGTGAAAAGGATGCTTGGGGCTAGTGCACTGGGATGACCCAGAGGGATGGTATGGCGAGGGAGGAGGGAGGAGGGTTCAGGATGGGGAACCCATGTATACCTGTGGCGGATTCATTTTGATATTTGGCAAAACTAATACAATTATGTAAAGTTTAAAAATAAAATAAAATTTTAAAAAAAAGAGAAAAAAAAGCAAAGGAGAAAAGGAAAGATATAAGCATCTGAATGCAGAGTTCCAAAGAATAGCAAGGACAGATAAGAAAGCCTTCCTCAGTGAACAGTGCAAAGAAATAGAGGAAAACAATAGAATGGGAAAGAATAGAAATCTCTTCAAGAACATTAGAGATACCAAGGGAACATTTCATGCAAAGATGGGCTCAATAAAGGACAGAAATGGTATGGACCTAGCAGAAGCAGAAGATATTAAGAAGAGTTGGCAAGAATACATAGAAAAACTGTACAAAAAAAGATCTTCACGACCCAGATAATCATAAAGGTGTGATCACTCCCAACACCTAGAGCCGGACATCCTGGAATGTGAAGTCAGGTGGGCCTTAGGAAGCATCACTACGAACAAAGCTAGTGGTGGTGATGGAATTCCAGTTGAGCTAGTTCAAATTCTAAAAGATGATGCTGTGAAAGTGCTGCACTCAATATGGCAGCAAATTTGGAAAACTCAGCAGTGGCCTCAGGACTGTAAAAGGTGTGTTTTCATTCCAATCTCAAAGAAAGGCAATACCAAAGAATGCTCAAACTACCGCACAATTGCACTCATCTCACATGCTAGTAAAGTAATGCTCAAAATTCTCCAAGCCAGGCTTCAGCAGTATGTGAACTGTGAGCTTCCAGATGTTCAAGCTGGTTTTAGAAAAGGCAAAGGAACCAGAGATCAAATTGCCAACATCTGCTGGATCATTGAAAAAGCAAGAGAGCTCCAGAAAAACATCTATTTCTACTTTATTGACTATGCCAAAGCCTTTGACTGTGTGGATCACAATAAACTGTGGGATTTTCTGAAAGAGATGGGAATACCAGATCACCTGACCTGCCTCTTGAGAAATTTGTATGCAGGTCAGGAAGCAACAGTTAGAACTGGACGTGGAACAACAGACTGGTTCCAAATAGGAAAAGGAGTATGTCAAGGCTGTATATTGTCACCCTGCTTATTTAACTTATATGCATAGTATATCATGAGAAACACTGGGCTGGAGGAAGCACAAGCTGGAATCAAGATTACCGGGAGAAATATCAATAATCTCAGATATGCAGATGACAGCACCCTTATGGCAGAAAGTGAAGAAGAACTAAAGTGCCTCTTGATGAAAGTGAAAGTGGAGAGTGAAAAAGTTGGCTTACTGCTCAACATTCAGAAAACTAAGTTCATAGCATCCGGTCCCATCTGCTACTGCTAAGTTGCTTCAGTCGTGTCCAACTCTGTGTGACCCCATAGACGGAAGCACACCGGGCTCCCCGTCCTTGGGATTCTCCAGGCAAGAATACTGGAGTGGGTTGCCATTTCCTTCTCCAATGCATGAAAGTGAAAAGTGAAAGGGAAGTCACTCAGTCATGTCCGACTCTTAGCGACCCCATGGACTACAGCCTACCAGGCTCCTCCATCCATGGGATTTTCCAGGCAAGAGTACTGGAGTGGGGTGCCATCACTTCATGGCAAATAGATGGGGAAACAGTGGAAACAGTGGATGACTTTATTTTTCTGGGCTCCGAAATCACTGCGGATGGTGATTGAAGCCATGAAATTAAAAGACACTTGCTCCTTGGAAGGACAGTTATGACCAACCTAGACAACATATTAAAAAGCAGAGACATTATTTTGTCAACAAAAGTCCGTCTAGTGAAGGCTATGGTTTTTCCAGTAGTCATGTATGGATATGAGAGTTGGACTGTAAAGAAAGCTGACTACCAAAGAGTTGATGCTTCTGAACTGTGGTGTTGGAGAAAACTCTTGAGAGTCCCTTGGACTGCAAGGAGATCCAACCAGTCTATCCTAAAGGAGATCAGTCCTAGGTGTTCATTGCAAGGACTGATGCTGAAGCTGAAACTCCAATACTTTGGCCACCTGATGCAGAGAGCTGACTCATTTGAAAAGACCCTAATGCTGGGAAAGATTGAGGGCAGGAGGAGAAAGGGATGACAGAGGATGAGATGGTTGGATGGCATCACCAACTCAATGGAGATGGGTTTGGGTGGACTCCGGGAGTTGGTGATGGACAGGGAGGACTGGCGTGCTGTGGTTCATGGGGTCGCAAAGAGTCAGACACGACTGAGCGACTGAACTGAACTGAATTCAACTTCTCTTTCACTCCTCAAATAATTAAATATCTCACCCAAAAAATGCCCACTGACTTATTTGACAGGTTTAATGGAGATGTATATATTCAATTTATTTTTAAACTTATTTTATCAACTCCCGCATCCTGTTATTTACCTACAACTTAGAAAATTCAATTGGGTACTTTCTATAGCTTTAGAAATTCATTCATCATTCATTCTGTCATTCAAGTGTTGGTGCATGCCTTCTGTTTTAGGCCTTATGCTAGCTCTCAGGGATACAAAGACAATTAAGACATAGCCAGTGTACTTAGCCCTGGGATTTCTTTGGAAGGAATGATGCTAAACCTGAAACTCCAGTACTTTGGCCACTTCATGCGAAGAGTTGACTCATTGGAAAAGACTGATGCTGGGAGGGATTAGGGGCAGGAGGAGAAGGGGACGACAGAGGATGAGATGGCTGGATGGCATCACTGACTTGATGGACGTGAGTCTGAGTGAGCTCTGGGAGTTGGTGATGGACAGGGAGGCCTGGTGAGCTGCGATTCATGGGGTCACAAAGAGTTGGACACGACTGAGTTACTGAACTGAACTGACTGAACTGAGTGTACTCAGGGTTCTTGGGTGAAATCTCAAAAATGACAGAATGATCTGTGTTCGTTTCCAAGGCAAGCCATTCAGCATCACAGTTATCCAAATCTATGCCCCAACCACCAATGCCAAAGAAGCTGAAGTTGAACAGTTCTATGATGACCTACAAGACCTTCTAGAACTAACACCAAAAACGATGTCCTTTTCATCATAGGGAATTGGAATGCAAAAGTAGGAAGTCAAGAGATACCTGGAGTAACAGGCAAGTTTGGCCTTAGAGTCCAAATGATGCAGGGCAAAGGTTGAAGGAGTTTTGCTAAGACACTGGTCATAGCAAACACCCTCTTCCACAACACAAGAGATGACTCTACACATAGTCATCACTGGATGGTCAAAATCAAAATCAGATTGACTATATTTTTTGTAGCCAAAGAGGGAGAAGCTCTATACAGTCAGCAAAAACAAGACCTGAAGCTGACAGTGGCTCAGATCATGAACTCCTTCTTGCAAAATTCAGACTTGCAAAATTGAAAAGAGGAACTAAAGAACCTCTTAATGAAAGTGAAAGAGGAGAGTGAAAATGCTGGCTTAATACTAAACATTCAGAAAACTAAGATCATGGCATTTTGTCCCATCACTTCATGGCGAATAGATGGAGAAACAATGGAAACGGTGAGAGACTTTATTTTCTTGGGCCCCAAAATCACTGCAGATGGTGACTGCTGGCATGAAATTAAAAGATACTTGCTCCTCAGAAGAAAAGCCATGACAAACCTCAGTTCAGTTCAGCCGCTCAGTCGTGTCCGACTCTTTGAACCCCATGGACTACACCATGCCAGGCTTCCCTGTCTATCGCCAACTCCCGCAGTTTACCCAAACTGAAGTCCATTGAGTTGGTGATGCCATCCAACCATCTCATTCTCTTTCTTCTCCTGCCTTCAATCTTTCCCAGCATCAGGGTCTTTTCAAAATGAGTCAGCTCTTCGCATAAGGTGGCCAAAGTATTGGAATTTTAGCTTTCGTATCAGTCCTTCCAATGAACACTCAGGACTGATCTCCTTTAGGATGGACTGGTTGGATCTCCTTGCAGTCCAAGGGATGCTCAAGACTCTTCTTCAACACCACAGTTCAAAAGCATCAGTTCTTTGGCACTCAGCTTTCTTCACAGTCCAACTCTCATATCCATACATGATTACTGGAAAAACCATAGCCTTGACTAGATGGACCTTTGTTGGCAAAGTAATGTCTCTGCTTTTTAATATGCTGTCTAGGTTGGTCATAACTTTCCTTCCAAGGAGTAAGCATCTTTTAATTTCATGGCTGCAATCACCATCTGCAGTGATTTTGGAGCCCCCCAAAATAAAGTCAGCCACTGTTTCCACTGTTTCCCCGTCTATTTGCCATGAAGTGCTGAGACCGGATGCTATGATCTTAGTTTTCTGAATGTTGAGCTTTAAGCCAACTTTTTCACTCTCTCCTTTCACTTTCATCATGAGGATCTTTAGTTCTTCTTCACTTTCTGCCATAAGGGTGGTGTCATCTATATATCTGAGGTTATTGATATTTCTCCCGGCAATCTTGATTCCAGCTTGTGCTTCATCCAGCCCAGCAATTCTCAAGATGTACTCCACATATGAGTTAAATAAGCAGGATGATAATATAGAGCCTTGACGGTACTCCTTTTCCTATTTGGAACCAGTCTGTTGTTCCATGTCCAGTTCTAAACTGTTGATTCCTGACCTGCATACAGGTTTCTCAAGAGGGAGGTCAGATGGTCTGGTATTCCCATCTCTTGAAGAATTTTCCAGTTTATTGTGATCCATACAGTCAAAGGCTTTGGCATAGTCAATAAAGCAGAAATAGATGTTTTTCTAGAACTCTCTTGCTTTTTTGATGATCCAGCAGATGTTGGCAATTTGATCTCTGGTTCCTCTGCCTTTTCTAAAACCAGCTTGAGCATCAAAATACATAAATAAATAAATAAATCTCTGTTCATTTTTTTTTACAAACCTAGACAACATATTAAAAAGCAGAGACATTACTTTGCCGACAAAGGGCCATATAGTCAAAGCTACGTCTTTTCCAGTAGTCATGTATGGATGTGAGAGTTGGACCATAAAGAAAGCTGAGTGCTAAAGAATTGACGCTTTTAAACTGTGGTGTTTGAGAAGACTCTTGAGAGTTCCTTGGACTGCAAGGAGATCAAAGCAGTCAAAACTAAAGGAAATCAGTCCAGAATATTCACTGGAACGACTGATGCTGATACTAAAGCTCCAATACTTTGGCCACCTGATGCGAAGAACTGACTCATTGGAAAAGACCCTGATGCTGGGAAAGATTGAAGGCAGGAGGAAAAGGGTATGACAGAAGATGAGAAGGTTGGATGGCATCACCAACCCCATGGACATGAGCTTGAGCAAGGTCTGGGACTTGGTGATGGATAGAGAAGCCTGGTGTGCTGCAATCTATGAGGCTGCAAAGAGTTGGACACAACTGAGCTACTGAACTGAACTGATTGTACTCGGGAAATGCAGTCTAACAGAAGGAACGTGTGAAAACAAACATTTATAGCTATAAAACAGACCAATAAGTATATTTGTGTTGATGTCCATTAATTCATTTACTGGGCCTCCCTGGTGGCTCAGAGTTGAATATCCCTGCTTGTTCATAGAAAGGCAAATAACATTCCCCAAACTAGCTTCTATTAAAAATTTTCTATTCTTAGATAATTTGGGGGAATTGGCACACTAAATCCTCCTTTTGGAGATTCATAATTCACCCTACTATATCATAATAAATCTTTTGAGAGCTCCTACTGTAAAGAATCTTCTTTCACTTTATCTTAGTTTTCCTCAAACTTACTAGACATCCAACACATTTTTCATGGCATACATGTCATGTGGGATGTTAACATGTCCTATGGGATGTTAACATTTCATGGGCCATCAATTTAAGAAATGAACTGATTATCACTTGAAACAGCTCTGTATGTTATGAAGAGTAAAAAAAATTAGTATTCCCTTATAAATTATGTTTATCAGTCAGGATTCTTCAGAAACAACTGAGAGAAATCTAACTCAAGCTAGGTTAGGCTGAAAAGAGAATGGGTTGATTCACATGAATGAGAATCCAGAAGTGGGTCTTGCCTCAGGGACTCAAATGGCGTCTTCGGGTTCCTCTCACTCTCCACTTATCTGTCCATGTTTGTACACTGAAATGGACTTCCTCGTGTGTCTGGGTTGGGGGAGTCAGAAGGAAAAGGAGGCATGGCTACTAGCAGTTCCAGGGGTAATTGTATCATTTGAGCTTAGCAACTAAAGAGAGAAGAGAAAGCTTTTATTCTTCAATCAGTTCAGTTCAGTTCATCAAGAGGCTCTTTAGTTCCTCTTTGCTTTCTACCATAAGGGTGGTGTCATCTGCATATCTGAGGTTATTGATATTTCTCCTGGCAAGCTTGATTCCAGCTTGTGCTTCATCCAACCTGGCATTTAACATGATGTATTCTGCATATAAGTTAAATAAGCAGGGTGACAACATACAGCCTTGACATACTCCTTTCCCAAGTTAGAACCAGTCCATTGTTCCATGTCCAGTTCTAACTGTTACGTCTTGACTGGCATACAGATTTCTCAGGAGGTAGGTAAGGTGCTCTGATATTCCCATCTCTTGAAGAATTTTCCACAGTTTGTTGTGATCCACACAGTCAAAGGCTTTAGCATAGTCAGTAAAGCAGAAGTAGACGTTTTTCTGGGAAACTCTTGCTTTTTTGATGATCCAACAGATGTTGGCAAGTTGATCTCTGGTTTCTGTCTTTTCTAAATCCAGCTTGAACATCTGGAAGTTCTTGGTTCATGTACTGTTGAAGCCTCGTTTGGAGAATTTTAAACCTCGCTGGGAGAATTCTACTTCAATATCTATATATAAATCCCCAGGGAAAGATTCTGATTCTGATTAGCTCAGCTGAAATCATGTGGGCAAGGAGGGCCCAATCACTGTGGTCATATTTGTAATGTACTTAATATTAACCATATCTGATCACATGGAAAGGTGGGGGGATTCTTGTTTAAAGGCTTCAATAAACCTACATGGAATGAAGAAAGGCAATTGGAAAGGGAATTGATATTACTAGGTTGAAGCTAGAGGGCAAAAAAAAAAAGCAACAGCTATCTACCACCGTATGGCCTAATTATTAAAATCTAGATTTAGCCATAATAGGCAGTAGCCCTATACAATTACTATCAGAAAGCAGGGATTTTAAAAAATCAAGTCTTCTAATATTAAAGCCATTATTTGTGGAAGATATCTCCTAATTTATAAAATGGTTTATAGCTAATATCCCCAAAAGTTGTGGCCCTAATCTGTTAAGGATAAAAAAAATTTTCTTGGTTCCGAGTTGTATTGCTCAAAGTTATACATTCTCTGATTTTTAGGTAGCTGAAGTGACTAACTGTATATAAATATTGCAGCCATGTTATAAGGGAGCTTAAGTATTGGTCTGTGGATTAGAGTGAACCTAAAATAACTGAGTAGGCAAAATCTTGGCCCTGTCCATGGTACCCATGGTGCTCTAGTGGCTTTTTTCTAAGAGGATGTGGGCAGGAATTCCAGATTTCTACTTAACCTTGTGTCATTAGGTTTGTTACTACAAAAAGCTCTGATGCCCATTAAAGCAGAAGCTTTGCATTTAACTATCGCTGTAATATAGTAACATTTGAGGGATTTGTCTGCAGCCAATCCTGAAATTACATAGAGGAAAAAAATAAAAGATCAAAGGATTTGGGGCTTTGAAGGGGTGGAGGCTGTAGCTATTCATGCCTTGATTGTAGCTGAAGTCATGTTCCCAGACAATGTTTTTAAATTGTGAAAAGAGGATTTGTGTTGAAAACTTGGGTACACAGATGAGGAGGAGCCAGTAAAAGGTGAGGAATAGCAGTCAAAAATTGGATGTGCATTTCATAAAGGAGATGGTCATCAGTACCAGGCATTGCTCAGGTCAAGTCAGACTAAAATTTATTCTACAAGAAGGTCCTGAGTTTACACAGACATTGGGGGGAGTAGTTTTTACTTGGAGTAGAAGGATCAGAAGCTGACTGAGTAAAAGGATCCTTCTGAGTGGAAGGATCAGAAGCCAACTGCAGGGATTGTTGCACCAAGTTAGAAGCAAAGAATTAGAGACAAATTGGGGCTTCTTTGTTTAAAAAATTTTACAAGGAAGGGACAAAGAAGATGGTAGCTGAAAGGAAAGTTGAGAGTTACATATTTTCCCCATTTGAAGAAGTTTATATGCAGAGGAAAAAAGACCATGAACGGGAGAGTGTCTGAAGAAATAGGAAAGAAAGATTCACTGGAGCAAGATCCTAGAGACAGTCAGATTTCTGGGATTAAATGCCCAGGTTTAAGGAGCAAAGGATGAATTAAGATCGTCCTAACAAGACTGGAAAGGAGCAATGCATGGTGGGGAAAGTGAATGCTTATGGCCTTTTGTTTTCAGTGAAGTAGGAGGTGAGCTTCTCTGCTAAGAGGGAGAATATCGAGTAGCTAGGGTAAGTAAAAATTATTCTGGAGGAGTGTTAAATGTCTCAGTTAGGCTCAAACCTCATGAATACATAATAAATTCAGTAAACAATGAGAGCTGGAAATTGGCAAGGCAGTTGTGGAAAGAAGATAAAAGAATACTAGTGGTAATGCCTTTGAAGAGATAGATCCATCAGTCCAAAGCTGGAGAGAGAACTGAGTAAATCTGATTGTGTCTCATAGCCTGGGAGAAAAGGAAGAAGTAGAATGACAGTAAGCTTCATGAGGGAAGACCTAGCCCAGTGCCTGGCATAAAGTTTATAGTTTATAAAAGTTGTTGATAAGTGGAGAGCCTGATAAACTAAGGTAATATCAGGTTGAATAAGGTTAAATAATCAACACATAAAGGACAGGAGGTTGGAAGGCAATCCATTCCTGGTTACTTAGTCTGCAACCTTTGTCAGTCTAGTCAGTGACTCTGGAGATTGGAGTCAGAACAGAATACCTCAGTGTAAACTTTTGGCAGGGAAATGGTGTTCCCAAACCAAGTTCGTTTTGCCTGACAGGCAGCAAAGCAAAGCGTTGAGAAGCCAGAGCGTGCAGCAAAGAGAGCATTTATTAGGCACATCTTCTAATTGGAGAGCATCTCCAATTAAGGAGACAGGAGAACAAGTCTCAGACTGCCCCACGCCCCCCTCCCCCCACACACACTTCCCAGAGGCATGGGGTGCTGGGTATCTGTGGGATAAAGAATAAAGCATACGTTGCTATTCAATCTGAGGTTGCCAATATATCTTAATGCAAATTCTTTAAAAATTTCTCATGTATTTGATTAATTTTTTTGCCTGTCAATAAATACATTGTTACTTTGCCAACAAAGCTCCGTCTAGTCAAGGCTGTGGTTTTTCCTGTAGTCGTGTATGGATGTGAGAATTGGACTATAAAGAAAGTTGAGTGCTGAAGAATTGATGCTTTTGAACTGTGGTGTTGGAGAAGACTTTTGAGAGTCCCTTGGACTGCAAGGAGGTCCACCCAGTCCATACTAAAAGAGATCAGTCCTGAGTGTTCATTGGTAGGACTGATGTTGAAGCTGAAACTCCAATATTTGGCCACCTGATGCGAAGAGCTGACTCATTTGAAAAGACCCTGATGCTGGGAAAGATTGAAGGTGGGAGGAGAAGGGGACAACAGAGGATGAGATGGTTGGATGGCATCACCAACTCCATGGACATCAGTTTGGGTAAACTCTGGGAGTTGGTGATGGACAGGGAAGCCAGGCATGCTGCAGTCCATGGGGTCACAAAGAGTTGGACACGGCTGAGCAACTGAACTGAACTGAAATACATTGTTGTTGTACAGTGACTCAGTCATGTCTGATTCTTTGCAGCCCCATGGACTGCAGCATGCCAGGCCTCCCCGTCCTTCACTATCTCAGTTTGCTCAAACTCATATCCATTGAGTTGATGATGCCATCCAACCATCTCACCTTCTGTCACTCCTTTTTCCTCCTGCCCTCAATCTTTCCCAGCATCAGGGTCTTTTCAGTGAGTCAACTCTTTGCATCAAATGGCCAAAGTATTGGAGCTTCAGCTTCAGCATCAGTCCTTCCAACGAATATTCTGGGTTGATTTCCTTTAGGATTGACTGGTTGGATCTCCTTGCAGTCCAAGGGACTCTCAAAAGTCTTCTCCAACACCACAGTTCAAAAGCATCAATTCTTCAGGGCTCTGCCTTCTTTATGGTCCAACTCTTATATCTGTACATGACTACTGGAAAAACCACAGCTTTGACTAGTTGGACCTTTGTTGGCAAAGTGATGTCTCTGCTTTTTAATACGCTGTCTAGGTTTGTCATAGCCTTTCTTTCAAGGAGTGAGTGTCTTTTAATTTCATGGCTACAATCATCATCCACAGTGATTTTGGAGCCCAAGAAAATAAAGTCTGTCCTTGTTTCCATTGTTTCCCCATTGCCATGAAGCAATGGGCAGGGTGATCTGAAGTATAGGGAGCATGGAGAAAGCTGGTTGGGAAAAGGTAGTCATCATTCTCCTCAGGTGTAACTAAGTTACAGGCCTCTGTACATCCAAAAATAGAGATGCTTAGCACCATCTGAGGGTAAAGATTTCAGCTCTCTGATGTCAAAAGTCACCTAGTGGACACTCGAGCATGCTCATTTGGAGGGTTGGTGGTCCTTCAGTTCAAATAAGACAGAACTGACTCCCACTTCCTGGAGAGCACCTCGGGCAAACATCTTATTGTTTAGGCTCCATGCAGCTTGGGGAGAACATGCACGTCATGAAATGATCTTGAGTAGTGAAGGCAGGTAAAGTGGATTTGATAATTATCCACAGTTTCAAAGGTTTTAGGTGACGCCAAGCTCCAATTTTGGTCTAAGGAGTGGGCTGTTAAAGGAGGGGAAAAGCAAATGCTGTTCAGGATCAAGGAACTATAAAAGTGGAGTTTTGAATAACCCTCAGTAAATGTGGGCAGTGAGCTGAGAAGCCAGTAGTTGATCCCAAGAACTGTATTATAAACAGGATGATCTAACCCAAGTCAATGGGTAAAACTTTTCTGGAATTGTCAGAGAGCCAGGAAAATGCTATCATCTTTCTTCTCTCTCCATTGTAAATGGGTAGCAATGGAAGTAGTATCACCTGGGAAGCAATGGAAGGGGCAACTGAGTAAGTGAGATAGGAATGCATGCTCCAGTAGAGGGAGTTTTTATCACTAACTGTGTTGAGACTTGCTGATGCGTAGTGTTTAAAAATACAAAAAAAAAAAAAGACTAGCTTTTATTTATTGCTTTTAATTCTCCATAGACAATGCATATTTTATTTCCTATACCCTACTTGAAATGCTATTGGGAAAGGAGTATTCTAGGAAAATTTTGAGACTATGTGAGGATATAAAAGGATTACTGAAAACTAGATGGAAAGACTTAGAAATAGTTCAAAAAGAGGAGGTAAATGTGGCAGAAATGCCTTTGTGAACTTACTTGGAGCAAAGGCCAAAATTATATTTATAACATTCTTTCACTAACCCTCTCCTCACAGCTTATCCTATATTTAACTCTGGAGTCCCAGGTTTAAGTCCTTGTTTCACAGCTGTTTGTATCTCTGCATTTCCAACTCAAGTGAACTCAGATGGCTAGGTTGGAACTGATTACAGCCAACAGGAAGATGTATATCACTCTCATTTATGGGTTTTCACTTCCAGTATGAAAAATATTTACCCCCTCCCCTCCCCCCAACCCCGGAGTTTCAGGAACTAGTCCCAAGGGAAGTGGCTCATTGCTCAAATGCTTTCAAGTTGTTTCTTCCTTCTTTGATTTTATTGAATAGACCCTTTAAATATCACCAGGAGTCTGAGGTTTCCAGTTGTTGTCGGATATCCCAGTGTTTTGTCCATTGAGGGAAAGAAAGAGGTTCAGATGTAGCCATTGTTGCAACTGCAAAGAAAGGTTCAGTGATAGCCACTGTTGCTCTCTCAAGCCTGACCACTGTCACTAGGAAACCTGTCATCCAAATGTGTTAAGGCCATGGGATAGGTTGGGATTGAAAGATTCTGCTTCTTGTTTTTCTAACTGAAGTATAGTTAATTAACAACATTGTGTTAGTTTCTGGTATACAGCAAAGTGATTCAGTTATGCATATACATGTTCTTTCTCATATTCTTTTCCATTATGGTTTATCCCAGGATACTAAATATAGTTCCCTTTGCTATACAGTAGGGCCTAGTTGTTTATTCATTCTCTATATAACAGTTTGCATCTAGTAACCCCGAACTCCCAAGCCAACCCTCTCCCTCTTCCCCCTTACCTTGGGAACCACTCTATGTCTGTGAGTAAACAGACATTTTATTTTATAGGTAAAGAAGATGTGGAGATACATATATATACACACACATATATATACACTATATGTATACATATATATACACACTATATATATATATACATACACACAATGGACTATGAATGACATCACTTATATGTGGAATCGAAAATATGACACAAATTAAAGTTTCTGCTCATGAATGTCAGTAGCACAAAAGCAGAAACTTCTAGTTTGGATCAATCCTGAGGCATATAACTGTGATGTTTAGCACATGCAACCAGAAATAAGCTGATCTAGGTAGTGATTTGCACCTAGTTTTGTCTTGCTAATAATAGGCAATTAGATTTCCTTTAATCTAAATATTTATCTGTGCTGTGGTTCTCAAAGTGTGGTCTCCAGACCAGCATCACCTGGAAATTTCTTACAAATACAGATTTTCAGACCCCACCTCACTACTCCTGAATCTGACCTTCAACAAGCCCTCCAAGGCCTCCTTGGTGGCTCAGTGGTAAAGAATTCACCTGCCAATACAGGACACGAGGGTTCCATCCCTGATCTGGGAAGATCCCACATGCCACGGAGCAACTAAGCCTGTGTACCACAACTACTGAGCCTGTGTTCTTGAGCCTGGGAGTTGTAGCTACTGAAGCCCATGCCCTAGAGCCCTGTGCTCTGCAACGAAAGAAGCCACCCTGATGAGAAGCCTGTGCACCACAGCTCTCTGCAACTAGAGCCCATGCAGCAACAAAGACCCAGCCCAGACAAATATAAAAAAATAAAAGCGAGCCCTCCAGGTGATCCTGACACTACTGTGAATTAGGGATCCACTGGGCCAGGCAGTGCTGTGCTCAGACCAGGCTGCATATCGGAATCACTGAGAAACTTTTAACAAAATACCAATCTTGAGCCCTGAAACCAGATTCTGATGTAATTAGTGTGGTGTGAGGCCCTGGCATCAGAAGTTTTTATAAGTTCCAGTGATTCTAATGTAGTCATAGTTGAGAACAATTGAGCTATAGCAATAAAAGAAAAAGATCTCTAATTTAGGACTTTGTGATAAATTTAAAATAATTTATTAAAACAATTTTATGTATTTTACTAGGACATTAATTTAGGCATGCTCATATACAACAAACTATAAGTAATGTAAGATTTAAGAGCAGGGATCTTGTTTGTCTGGATTTTATTTTTTGTTATTGTATCCTGAGCCTGTGGGGCAGTGCCTGGCACACAGTAGGTTTGCCAATAACTCTATGTTGACTAATTGGATTAATCAATTAAAGATAAGTTCCAATAGGAACTTGCCTTTACACCCCACAAAGGAGCCAGTAAGCACTCTGAGCTAGAAGAATAGTCTCTGTCTGGGGCTGGCCTGGGTTCATCTCCTTCTGGTTCTGTGGGTTCCCTGTGAATCCTCTTTGTTCTTGTCCCATGCTGATCTGTACCAGGATGTCACTGCCTTGTATCAGGATTCACATTACATTTGCAGGAACTGATCTCTGTTTCTGCCCTTAGCCAGAACCCTCACTGAGTATAGAATCTCGTGGCCCTGACCACTGGGGGGTGACGCTGGCCAGTGTGAACACCTGTCATGTTTTCTTCCTTCTTTTCTGTGCGAGGCTTCTCCACCACCTCCTTTATGCAGGTGCTGCCACTTGGCCTGCTTATGTTTTGATCTGCACACTCTTCCCTGTTGGAGTCCTGTACAGCTCATGGGGGTGTCTCTTTGCTTGGTGGGAAGAACAACTTTCTGAGTGGGGTTTAAGCCAAAACTGGATTTCCCAGCAGGGAGAAACAGGTTCATTCTGCTGCACTGCTGTTCAAACTCCTCTGGCAACAGCACCTCCAGCATGTGCCTGTTAAAGATTTCTTGTTCAGTGTTGAGTAAGCCACATTACCTAAAAATGAAGTAGCAGATTTGTTTGGAAACTGGCTCTAATTCAGTAGGGCAAATTACTTCCCTGAAACATTTTTGGTGGGAGTTCTGTACTGGTTGCTGCTGCTGCTGCTAAGTCACTCCAATCGTGTCCAACTCTGTGCGACCCATAGATGGCAGCCCACCAGGCTCCCCCATCCCTGGGATTCTCAAGGCAAGAACACTGGAGTGGGTTGCCATTTCCTTCTCCAAGCATGAAAGTGAAAAGTGAAAGTGAAGTTGCTCAGTCGTGTCCGACCCTCAGCGACCCCATGGACTGCAGCCCACCAGGCTCCTCCATCCATGGGATTTTCCTGTACTGGTTAGTGTAACCTAATTAAGATGTATTGTTAATGCTGTTTTATTTACTGCTTAAGTTAAAAAAAACAAACTGTAGAACCTGCCACTGTCAGCAAAAAAATTATTCTGAAGTCTTTTTTCTCCTCTTAGTTCCTGTAGCTTCTTTTAAGACTGAAGTTATCTGTGTCTCCCTTCAGATAGGAGGGAGGTCAAATTTTGAAGTTAATAATTTGCCTAGTTCTAACTGCTAGTTTCACTGAAGCAAAGGAGGGTGTCACTGAAGTTCATAATGTTTCCCAACTATGTGCATTTGTATGCTCATCTCTGGAGCTTCCATGATGGCTCAGTGGTAAAGAATCAGTCTGCAATGCAGCAGACGCAGGTTCAATCCCTGGGTGAGGAAGATCCCCTGGAGAAGTAAATGGCAACCTACTCCAGTATTCTTGCCTGGGAAATCCCATGGACAGAGGAGCCTGGCAGGGTACAGTCCACAGGGTCTCAAAAGAGTCAGACATGACTTAGTGACTAAACAACAATGGCAACTCCTCTCTTCGAATGCGATACACAAATAAAATATCTCCAAAATGATATATAAATTCTCCGTTTCTACATGAAAGCTTCTTGTCCCTTCAACTACACTCAGGTCTGGAAGCTTAAACAAAATCCTTTTCAGATTATTGTTAATGCTCTGCCTGGTTCTGCAACAGCTGTTGCTTTTGAACAATATGATGCTTCTCCTCCCCCAAGAGGAATGGAAAAGGCCTCCTTTGCTGCGCTCTCAACCTTTGTCAACTCAGGGAGTATGAAACAGACTGAGAGATGAACCTAGGATTCTGGTTTGGGAATTCAGTGCACAGCTTAAAGACTATTGAGTTTTGCCACTTCCTGACATTGACTTTCACAGCAACAGTTTAATTTAGAGAAAATCTGCTATTTCAAATGGCTAAAGGTATTTATGTGGAAAGTTTTCCAAATGATTGACTTTACTGTTGCTATTTTCTTTCCCCATGAATATGTGAGTATTTGGCTTTCTCCCAGGAATTTTTCTGCATCACTTCTCTTTAGGCAAAGACATTTTTCCATCCAGACTGGGAAAAGGAGGGTGTATCAGGAGTTTCCCCTTTTACAGTGAATTATTATTTGGGTTTAAACATTGGCATCTCTAAGAATGAAGAATTTGAGTATGTCTTCTTAAAATTTCCCATGGCCAGTCTTCACAACAGTCAGTGTCATCTTGGTCATCACTTTGGAACCAACGCCACTGTGATCAGCTTCCTCCAGGCCCAGCTTGCTTCTTTCCTCTCCACTGGCATCAGCCTTACTGAAGGTGTTGTCTCTCTTACCTCTTACTTCCTTATCTACTGCTAATTCTTCAGCTACCTCTCTATTGCCAAGATTGCCAGTGGCTCCCTGTTATTTAATCCAATGATTATCTTAGATTAGAGCTGATTTTTAGCATGAGACATTGCTATTTCCATTGTCATTCTCTTCTTTGCCACAATTTCTCCTCATTCTCCTAGTTTCTTCCTTTTCTGTCCCCTTCTTAAAAGTTGCCCCCTTCCTTGGGTTGAGTAGAGTGGGGAAATTAAATTGGTAATTTACCCCCTTTTTGAAAAGAAATTAAACTTCTAAATACATGAAAATATATGCCTATAATTGAAAGTGTGAGAACAGGGTTTTGTTGTTTTTGTTTTTTTTTCTTTTAATCAGTGTGGATCATCCACCCTAGAATAGCACTTGGCACAGTCTGGGCACCCAGTCAATGAATGAGTGAATGATATAAAATTATAAATACTGAAAATATACATAGAAAAAATGAAAAAGAAAAAGTTGTTTCCTTTGGAATCAGTTCTAGGCCTGCCACCTCCTCTTACACTATAGTATCTTCCTGGATAGATGCTATCCGTTTCTCAGTCTCAGTCCCACGCCATTGATAAAGATCCCCATCCATTTCTCCAGCCCAGATCTTATGACAGCAGATCTATGTCTAAACTCAACCTAATTCCTTCTCTCCCTGGTTTCTCTAAGTCCCCAGTTTTAGAGAGGAATGCCATTGTTCACCATACAGCATGGAAACTTTAGCTTCCTCTCTCTTTCCCTTAAAAAGCACTAACAATACTTATTTATTCTATTTTCTACATAAAATTTTAAGACTATATCGTCTCCCTAACTCCTACAAGCACCCCTCCCCTGCCCTAATTCAGGAAAGCTTTTTTGCATCAAAATAAGTCTCTCTGGTCTTGCTTCCTAGCAATCTATCCTCCACATTACAGGAGAGAGTTACCTGATTGTGTTGCCTTGATCAAAGCCCTCATGCTTGCAAAGTCCTCACCACCTGTCCTCCCTTGCCTTCCTAGCCTCAACTCTTGGTACTCCTCACCTTACAATTTTCATTTTTGGTCATTCCAAATATTTTTGAGTTCTTCAAGCATACCGTGCTCTCTCACCTTCTGGGCCTTCATATGATATTTTTTTTTTTTCTACTTAGAACATTCTTCCTGTTCTCTCCCCCTCTGACGAATTCCTGCTCCTTTTTTAGATCTGAAATTCAGAGCACTTCCTGATGGCTGCTCCTCTGAATGCCCCAAGTCTGGCAAAGATGATTCTCCCATGATCTCTGCCCCATTGTCTCACCAGGGCAAGAGCTACCCTGTGCCATAATTGCCTGGATCTTTGTATCTACATTAGATGGTCACTTCTGTGAGGACAGGAGTATGTCTTCTGTACTGAAATCCTTTGTCCAGTGCTAACAACAGTAATTGACGCAGAGAGGCGCTCAAATTTTTGTTGAATGAATGAATGAACTTAAAGTAAAGCATAAGCCAGCTTTCTTTACCAAATAGCTTCAAATGCTTCACTCCCCTTTTTAATCTCTTCCTCACTGGTCAAGCTCCTCTAACCAGAACAGCTATTACTTTTCCGCAAAGCAGCCAAAAGTTTGTAGCAGACAAAGCAACCTATACATCCCAAAGGAAGAGAAACTTTTCAGAAGTTCTGAGAATTAACATATGGTAATTGTCAAATCCCTGGGTGTCTTTTAATTGAACTTTCACAGTAGTTCCCTTAGCTTGTACTCAGTGCTTAAATTGAGTAGAACCTCATTAGGAAAGTTGTGTCACGCCTTAGTGAAAATGGAGGGAATGAGAAACAGAGCTTTCTATGACAGAGAGGCATCAGAGAAAGAGAGCAATGTGGTCTGTGAATTCTTTAATCCATATATCCGGTTGTAGTGACTCTTGAAATGGGAGATGATGGGGCAGAACAGCCACAGCCATCAAGAGAGCTTAGGACCTTCTTTCCAAATTCCATTCTGGGTTTTGTACTCCTAAAGTATCTACTGCCTGCTCCCCTCCTCTCCTTTCCCAGTGCTGCTTCTTCAATGCCAGCCTCAGGAGCAACCTGGTTTTAAAGTTTTCCTCCCCAAGAGCAGATCATTGAGGGAACCATGTGACTACCTCAGTGCTCTTCTGGGCTTCTCTGTCACTGCTCACCCACTCACTCCGTTTAGCCACCTTGAACCCTTCCCTGCCCAGTGCTGTGATGAGGTGGGGCAAGCAAGGTGCCCAGAGGACAAAACTGAAGAAGTCAGCCACTCTGGGAGACCAATCGGGCACTTGCAGAGCCTGAGCCTCCCTGGACTCGCCCTCGTCCCAGCTCTCGCTCTGCCCCACCTCAGCCATGCCTCCTGGCCTCTCCAAACCCTAGTCCTCCAGACCCAGCTCAGATGATGCTGCCTCCTCCATAAAGTGCTTGCTGAAGTCGCCGAGTCTTTCTCACAATTCAGCAAGTAGGCATCTCACTTTCCTCTGAATCCTCAGTGGACCTTATTTATACCTCTCTGAAGATACTGTATACCTTGTTTAGTTCTTGGGCTTGTCTTTTGTCTCTGTTAAACCACAGGCTCTTTAAGAGCAGTCTTTTTCTCAGAGTGCTCTCAATTTCCAGCACAGGGTTTGGCACAAACTAGGTATTCATCAGTCAGTGAGGTGAGTAGAGCTGTCAAGGGGAGAAGAGAGAAGAACATGGTAGTTAACTGTTCATGGGCTCTGGGGCCAGTTCACCTGGGTTTGACCTCAGGTTCTGCCACTGAGGCTTGGGACAAGTTTCATCACCTTTCTATGCCTCCATTTCTTTATCTTTAAAATGGGATAAATAATGGTACCCCAACATGTGAAGTTTGAAAGAGCCCTTAGCACAAGACTTGATGTGTCGTGAACACCTCAGTAAATGTCAGGATCCAGAATAAAAATGGTCTAGTGCAAGGACATCCATGGAAAATACAGGTGTGCACGCCTGGGGAAAAGCACATTTGTGACCGAAGCTATTGCCCTTTAGTCTCTAAGCGGTGTCAGACTTGGACTGCAGACTGGCAGGCTCCTCTGCCCATGGGATTGCCCAGGCAAGAATACTGAAGTGGGTTGCCATTTCCTTCTCCAGGGGATCTTCCTGACCTAGGAATTGAACCTGCATCTCCTGCATTGGCAGGCAGATTCTTTACCATTGAGCCACCGAGGAAGCCCTGATGCTATAGAGGAAGTCAAATCTAAACCATCAGTGATAGAAGACAGAGCTAACACCTCCTTCTACCTTGAGAAGCCAGGTGCCTACTGTTTTTGAAAAGGCAAATCTTATCCCTATAATTCAATAGAATAATACCTTGGACAAAAATATAGTTAGGGAGGCTGCCCCAAAAGAGCAACAGAGGAGGGCCAGGTGAAACCTGGAGTATTAAACAGGTATTTAAATGTGCTCAGTTTTAATAGCTGCTGTTAAGGAGGATGGAAACAGAATGCTCAGGGAAAGTCATGTTTTTGCTGCCATCTACAGTCAATGTACAATTTTCAAAGTTTCTTAACACAAACACACACATCCGTCCAGATAGAGCATTCTTGACAAAATGAGTGACAATATAAAGTTTGGTTTACATTCTAGTAATTGAGATACTTTGGGCATATTATAGTATTTTATTTACTTGTCTTTTTAAAATTAGGCCTATTCAAACAGTAACATAGCCTTTTAAATCTCATATTGTATTAAAACTTACTAGAAGACTGCTGAAATAACTCAAGAGTGAGGCTGTCATCTGTCAAGTTGGATTAGCTGCAGTTGTGGCAGCTGATGGTTAATACAATGATTTCAATGAAGAAGGAGCGAGATTGGGTTTTACCCCATGTTTTCCTGCCCGTGTGACCTGCAATTCTATGATTGTTATTAGAATTATTGTAAATTATATTTTATAGAAACATCCTTTATGGTTGTGATATGAGAAATCATCCAAAGCAAGTAAAACAAAATGACACTGATGTCACTTCTGGGATGACTTCTGCCCATGTGCTGCTGTCCACATAATCTCCAACATTATCATGATGTTCTCCTCACTTCCCTGTGTATTATTTTTAAAGGGTTAAATATAGACAAGAATTATTGGAAAAGCGTTTGATGGAGAAAAAAGAAGTGGCCCTTCAAGAAGCACTTGAAGAAGAAGAGAGAGAAAAGCGACTAGAAGCCCTGAGGAAACAGGTGTTTTTAATTTGGAGAATTTCATGGGTGGTTTAAAAAAATGTGTCTAAGTGCTCTTAATAACATTATTACTAGGACTTAGTTCATTACATCTGCTATATAAAATGTAACTTTTCCAAATTGGGACACCGATCTTCATTCCTGGGAACAATTAGATTTATGTTGAATTATTTTCAGTTTCTTAGTATATGAAAAGAACTTCATCAGAACCTTTAAAGAAAGCTCTCCCAAGATTTAAATACATCCATATTACCTCTAGTTTATAAGCTGAATAGTATCCATCTATAGCAGTGAAACCCTGCCTGTAGCTAAAGGATTTTACTCTCCTCGAAAAACATGTGGTGGAGCTTGAGCAAGATAATACTCCCTAGGGAAGGGACCTCTGTTTGGAAATATCCTACAGTCAACAAAAAGGTTAAAAATCACTTATTAAAATGACTGTTTTTGTGGGAAAATAAAAGCCTTCTATTGCTTTGGCTCATAAAAGTAGACAAAAGTTTTGAAAATAGTATTTATAGACAGCAAGAACAAGAATTTCCGACCTTAGGAAACGTTATAAAGTAGTTTTACTTGGTAATTTTTCAGTATTGTTAACATAACAGTGATAAGCACAGCTCATCAGGTACAAAGTCTTCTCTGATACCATTTCCTAGCTGACAGGAAATGACTGACTGGTTCTCCTTCCATATCGTTGGGAGTTAGCCTCGAATCTTGGGTAAGAACTCCACCTCTGGCTTCCTTCAAAGCTGGTACAACCTGGCTCACTGCTTACTGGCAGAGGAAACTTAGGTCTTTCACGTAACCTCCCTAAACTTTATTTCCTCCTCTGAAAAATGGAATAATACTAATCGTACCTATCTCATCCTTGGGATCGCAAGGAGTCAGATGCAACTTGGTGACTGAACAACAGAACAACAGCCTACCTCATAGGTTTGTAGCAGTGTGTGTTCACATGTTTTGAATATTGATTAAGTGTAAAGCCCTCTTCTAAATGCTCTTAGGTCTTACCTCATTTAACTCCTACCCCAACCCTATGATGTAAGAATTATTATTTTATAGAAGAGAAACTTGAGGCAGCCCAGAGTTTTCCCAAAGTCACCTAGCTACTCAATGTAAATATGAATTCAAACCAAGGAAATTAAGTTAAATGAAATCATATAAAGGAAGTATAAATGCATACAAACATTGTATCCATCTTTGATAAAACAGATTATAGAAACAAATTCCAAGCATAGGAATATACATCTGGTCATCTTAGAGTCAATGAAATTTAAATGTTTCAATCATTAGCCAATAATGATATACCATGGCCTTCTAGGGACAAAATTTAATGTTACTATTACTAAACACATTTTGTTCAAAATATCATTTTGACAACTACAGTCCATATGATTAAGATTCTTTTTCCATCTGTGAGACCTTTGAAAGAGGAAATGTCTGTGCCTGTTATCTGTAATCAGTGTTTAGAACTATAGTAAAAGACATTTTGGCTAGTAAAACCTATAATAATTAAAGTATGTTCAACCTCCAGTTATGTCATTATAATTTCTAAATAGAATTAAAAATGCCATTTTCCTATTGCTATTTCCTGACTTTAGGAATTAGCAGGCAGGTGTTATTAAGGGTGGCATATAATTTACAAAATTAGTGGCTTCTTTTCATCAGAATGCAGGTTTGATTGATTTCAATTATCATAAAGCTCAAGGGCATTTGGGTTAAAATGACTCTTGGAGTTTTTCAGTGGAAGAGGAAACAATGGTTTTTAACAGTCCCTGGAAATCTTGTTGTTCAGTACAATGAAAACTCACCCATCTTGCTCAATAATGCTAACACACATGACTTTACCCATAAATGATATACTCTAGACTCAGCTTAATCAGATTAAACTTTCTAGAAAGCTTCATGGAGTCATTACTGTGGCCACGGATTTCTAGTGGCTAAAAATTAATGTTTTCTACTTTGGGTTACTTTCAAAGTGATTGAATATGTAGGTTTTCTATATAAAATTTCCCTTGACTTTGGATCAGGGAGAAATTTTTATCTAAATTTAATCATACCTGTAACTATGCAATAATAAAATTTCTTAACTTTAATGGACATTAAGCATTAATAATGTTGCCCAGAAGTATTTAGCTTGTATCTTGCTCCAAGCAGCCATGTTTTCTCTTTTTTTAGGTTGCTATTGTCGCTCAATTTGATCCTGTTAGAATGATGTCAGATACAGTGGCATCAAAAGCAAGGATGGGTATTGGAACTGAAGAAGAATTTATTCTTCAAAAGCCACTCTTCACATTGAATACATACAATGAACAGCAGGTAATTATGGAAATTGGCAAGATTGATGCAAAAGCCATGATGATGATAAGAATTGTAGAAGTGTGTATTTTGGGTTACAAATTATTTATATTTCTATTTAAATACCATGCATATTAGCATAAATCACATGTAATTACTGAACAGTTCTTAATATTATAAAATGTTAATAGGTGACTATAGAACAAAACACTTTGAAAATGTTATGAATCTGTCATTGGAAATTATTTTAATCTAAAACAATTTTATAAAATTTTACTTTAAAGTTGTGTTAATATTGTATTTTTGTTTAAATATTTATCATATTCAGAATTTATTTAAATGCATAATATAAATCCTATTAATGAAACAATTGATGATACTGATAAGACAAAGCAGAGGGAAGCTTTCTGAAATTAAAATGAACAGAAAATAATGTACTGGAGCTAATGATAAAACACTTGCTGTGGAAAAAGGTATTAAGAGATTATTTAACTATTTCTAGGTGCTTCTGAATCATTTTAGTCTGTTTCTATAATGGAGAAGGGATTTTAAGAAGCTTTTTTTTAGGTGGATGGAAGAGAGGGAGCCAGGACATATGAATGATTGGATACCACAGGAGTTAAGGGAGAAAGTAGCTGTAAACTTTACAAATCTAAGAGAAGCTAAATGTTTAATCATTTTAAAAGTAGGAAACTTTATACATTTATCCAATGACAAATAAATCTAATGTGCCTCTATTATGTGCTGCACACTTTGCTAGGGAATATTAATAAAAAGAACAATTTACATATTAATTGGGCAGATATTTATGGAACATATACTGTATCTGCACTGAGCCAGGTGCCAGGGCTGCATCCCAAACAAGATAAACTTGTTCTGTGTGAAGGAAGTGAGCAGGGGAATTGGGTTGGGAAAGAAAGTAGAATGCACGGGAATAATGCCACTAGAGTGAGATCACCTACCTCCCTGATAGAGGGCTCAGGGCTGCAGCAGCAAGAGGAAGGGAGTGAAGACAACCCTGAAAGGGAAGTCAGAGAAGGCAAAAAAGATGGAACTAAGCTCCATCTTCAGTGAGGAATTTTGGCATCAGTAACAGAATTCATTCCAGATAATTTAACTAAAAAGAACAGCAAAACTGACTGGGGAGGGGTGGGCATAGGAAGAGGGGTTAATTAGAAGATGCAATAGTATCTCTAGAAGTCAAAGCAGGAAGGCATCTGGGCTTGTAAAGAATTGAAGTCAGAAGCTGGAAGGCTTTCAGGTACCTAGGCTGAGGAAATAAGGGTTTGATCAAGCAGAAGAGGGTGAAAAGAGGTCCTTACTTGTACATCTTGGGTGCTGGGAGATAAGACTGCAAACATAAATTTGGGTCAGACTGTGGAAAGTATAGTAGATCTTACTTTCTAAAGACTTTTGAACTTTTGACCTATGAGCAGAGGGGAGACTTTGAAGCAAGTGAAGTATATAAAAGCTTCATGTTATAGCAATGTGTCTGAATGGAAAATTGGTGGAGGTAGAGTTGGGTTCTTTTAAGATGGTGGCGACTTCATGGAAGTGGAGTGGAGTCAGGGGAGGGTGGCGTAGGGGGAGGGTGGGATGTGGAGGCATGTATGGCTCTGGCTGAGGAGAGGATAATGAAAGTGAGGGTGATTCTAAACTAGGCAGCAAGTGATATTGAGAAGAGCCTACACTTTGGATTAAAATCCACATCCACTGTTTGCTGGCTGTGTGAACTTGTGTAAGCTGTTAACATCTTTATGTTTTGTGTCAGTAATTCGTAAGTTTTTTGTGATGATTAGGATAATACATGTCAATTGCCTAGAATATTGTCTGGCACCTAGTAATAATTCAATAAATTGCAATTGTTAGGTGGTGCTGCCATTAACCGTGTAAGAATACAGAAGGAAGAAACAGACTTAGGGAGAGAGCAATTGCTTTGTTAATGTCAGGTTTAGGGTGAAGATGTCTTATACATGCTCGCAAGAAACTACTGGGCTTTCTCTGGGGAGGAGAATTGGGGAAAGGGACATCAGTATGGGAGGCAGATGTCCATTTCACTTGATATATGTTGAAAAAACTATAATTATGAAAATGTTTTAAACATCACACATCTGGAGCTGGGGGAGAAATGGTGAATCCTGGAGATAATTAGGATGTCAACAGCACACAGGTGGAGCATGAATATGTGGAAGTGGATGAAAGTGACCAGGAAGACTCTTTTGGGGCAAAAGAGAAAAAACCTAAGTCTAAGACTTAAATATTTTGCTTTGCCGACACAAATTCTGTGTTATTCTCAATTTATATGCATCGTTGCCCCCGTCCCTGTATCTGATCAGTTGCCAAGTTCTACTGATTCTTCCCTTCATAATGTTTTGGACAGTTATCTCTTCTTTGCTACCAGCCAATTTTAGGCATTTATTACTTTATGTCTAGACAACTGTAGTAGACTCTTAAGCACTCTTTGTGCCTCTGTCTCTTGTTTGCCTGCTGCCTTAATTTATCCTGAACTTATAATCAGATGTATCTCCTTATGCAACAGTTCTGATTATATTAGTTCCATGCTGAAAACAGAAACACAACCTCAGTAGCTCCCCAGACTCCATGACACAGACTTCAAGCCTTTAAAATTCAAGTCCTAGTCTTAGAAGTGTCCTTTTTCAATGTTCCCCAGTGGTACCAAGTACTCCACCCAAATTACCATGATCCTAAATTGACCCATTTCATCTCTAAGTTAGCGTAAGCCTTCCTTTCTTGCTTGATCTCTCTTCCTCCTCCACTCCCACTCCCAACTTTATAGAAGAATAAGTTGGACCTCAAAGTTAACTCAAGTTATTGTCCTTACCTGAGACCATCCTAGTCCCACTGGTACCAGGAGATGTCCCAATGTGTTCTAGTACTCTTGGAGCATCTGTCACATGTTGCCATGGACTATAATTATCTGTGTACATTCTTACTACCTCTGTTAGTTTAAGAGCTCCTTGAAGGAGGGGCTGCTTTCAACAGCTTATTATCCCATCCTCTAGGGGGATAATGTTCATGTAAAATGCTTCATTAGCTGAAATCTAAATGTGGCCACTTTTTTATCATTGCAAACAGTGTCTGTTGACATTAATATTCATAAGAAGAAGAAATAAAGCCTAATCAGCTATAAATGAAAACAGAAATTGAACTACTCATATATCTATTCCCACTTAGAATCAGATTGATAGAACCATTTTCTAGTTCTGTTTGAAATAGAAATCTGGCCTTGGAAAAAAGGTTCTATTGATTGTGTTTTTCAAGTAGTAGCCATGTATTTGAACTTAACTTACATGCTGCCAAATGATGGAGAAATTAAAATGTCTGTTTAAAGACAAATATACAAGATTGTGATTTAGGTTTATTTTAATGAATGGTTGCTTATATTTTATAATCCCAGCTAACGATAAATAACAAATCAATGATAGTACTGAAAGTAAGCTTCTTTTATCTCATTTTAAAATAATTTTATGTTTTATTTTGACTAATCTAGTATACAATATTCTATACATCTTATGTTGGAAACCACTGATATACTGAAAAGTGATAATGTCAAAAAATTTTGACCTTTCAGTAAAAATAAGCAGAATATAGTCACTGTATGCACAAAATTTATTGTTATCTAGTCATCCATCTAGCAAAAACAAGCTATGCAGCTTGGGGAAATATGGAACTAAATGATAAAATTTACTTCAGTAAATTTATTTGTATTATTTTATACTATCTGTATTACTTATATTATTTATATACATAATATTTATATCATTTTATTTCTACAGATAATTTCTGACCCTAGACTTCGTTTTGAGTTAGCACTCCGAGAAGCTGGACTTCATAAAACATTTTATGCCAAAGAAATATTACCAAAAATCAGTCCTCAAAAACCTCCAAGAAAGGATATGGAGTCTACTGTATTTAAAATCTAGAGTTCATCCTCAAATTCTGTTATACATAAATAAGATTTTTCTTTGAATACATTTATATGGATAATAATAATTACTACTTTTTAAAGTTTACAAATTATCAGATGTAGAAGTCATAGCATCTATTAAAACAATTTTGTCCTTCTTTTATGATTTTTAGAATTTTATGCACTATTTTCCAATCTCTTTTTATGTTTAATAGTACTAAATTCTCCAAAGACTATGGAACTTAATTAGGACACATCTGGAACATATATTATCATTTAGTAAATTGTATTTTGGAGGTTGCAGTATCCCGTGAAAGGAGCTCAAAATAACCATTTGCAAGAATCACAATTTATGCTGTTGCTACCTATTAATGTTCATTTCTTCTTGTTATTTCAGAATTTGACTTTTTAATTATGAAAGTTTCATTGTCATTAATACTTCTATTATTTCTCCATTATTATAAGAGGAGACTCAACCTTTCTCTAAATTTAGAAACCAGTTTGGTTTACCATGTTTACTGCAAACCAATCATCCAAACAATTTCATTTTATAAATTAGCCTGTAAGAATGAATTAGAAATTAGAAATAGCAGTTCAAGCCTAGGGATATCTGTTTGACTTGGGAAAATGTATTCGTATGGTTGTTTGGGAGGAATGTTTTAAAATTTAGAATGCTATCAAAATTTCCATGTTCTCAATTAAATATCTGGATGATTTTATAGAAGGAAGTGTTTCAAATAAACTAGAGCGTAATTTTTAGCTATTTCTAAACAACCACACAAATAGGAGTAGCTGGTGCTACACAGCAGGAGACAGTGACACCGTAGATCTGATGCTTGTGGTTATGATGAAAATATTAGCTGAAGTTTGGGCAGCAGCCTAGATATGTTCTGGCAATGCCCAGACTCAGACCTTATTAACTTTCTCTGTTTTTAAAAATAGTTTAATAATAGTTACATTTATTGAGCATGAGCTGTGTGCTCAGTACCACATATATACTTTACATATGTCTTATTTGACCATCCTAACAACCTTATAAGATTGTCATTCCCATTTTATAGTTAAAGAAATAGATTCAGGAAGGTAAAATATTATGCCGTAGTTCCATTGTTTTTCAAACTGTGGGTCATTAAATCAATATAGTGAGTCCTGATCAGTAAGTAGTTTTTAAATGACACACAAAAAGACATAACCTGAAATCCATGTGTGATTTGAGTTTCATCCCTTCTCAATTCCACAAGAATTTGTCTTGCTTGGTTATGCTTTTTCTCGCCTATGTGTTCAAGTTTTCCTTCAGCATGTACATCAGTTCAGTTCAGTTCAGTCACTCAGTCGTGTCCGACTCTTTGCAACCCCATGAACCGCAGCGCACCAGGCCTCCCTGTCCATCACTAACTCCCAGAGTCCACCAAAACCTATGTCCATCGAGTCAGTGATGCCATCCAACCATCTCATCCTCTGTCGTCCCCTTCTCCTTCTGCCCTCAATCTTTCCCAGCATCAGGGTCTTTTCAAATGAGTCAGCTCTTCACATCAGGTGGCCAAAGTATTGGAGTTTCAGCTTCAACATCAGTCCTTCCAATGAACACCCAGGACTGATCTCCTTTAGGATGGACTGGTTGGATTTCCTTACAGTCCAAGGGACTCTCAAAAGTCTTCTCCAGCAACACAGTTCAAACGCATCGATTCTTTTGCACTCAGCTTTCTTTATGGTCCAATTCTCACATCCATACATAACTACTAGAAAAACCATAGCTTTGACTAGGTGGACCTTGTCAGCAAAGTAATGTCTCTGCTTCTTAATATGCCATCTAGATTTGTCATAGCTTTTCTTCTAAGGAGCAAGCATCTTTTAATTTCATGACTTGCAGTCACCATCTGCAGAGATTTTGGAGCCCAAGAAAATAAAGTCTCTCACTGTTTCTACTGTTTCGCCATATATTTGCCATGAAGTTATGGGACCAGATGCCGTGATCTTAGTTTTTTGAATGTTGAGATTTAAGCCAGCTTTTTCACTCTCCTCTTTCACTTTCATCAAGAGGCTCTTTAGTTCCTCTTCACTTTCTGCTATAAGGGTGGTGTCATCTGCCTATCTGAGGTTATTGATATTTCTCCCAACAATTTTGATTCCAGTTTGTGCTTCATCCAGCCCGGTATTTCTCATGGTATACTCTGCACATAAGTTAAATAAGCAGGGTGACAGTATACAGCCTTGACACACTCCTTTCCCAATTTGGAACCAGTCCATTGTTCCATGTCCAGTTCTAACTGCTGCTTCTTGACCTGTATACAGATTTCTCAGGAGGCAGGTAAGGTGGTCTGGTATTCCCATCTCTTCCAGAATTTTCCACAGTTTGTTGTGATCCACACAGTCAAAGGCTTTGGCATAGTCAATAAAGCAGAAATAGATGTTTTTCTGGAACTGTCTTGCTTTTTCAATGATCCAGTGGATGTTGGCAATTTGATCTCTGGTTCCTCTGCCTTTTCTAAATCCAGCTTGTACATCTGGAAGTTAGTTCTTGGTTCACATTCTGCTGAAGCCTGGCTTGGAGAATTTTGAGCATTACTTTGCTATTGTGTGAGATGAGTGCAATTGTGCAGTAGTTTGAACATTCTTTGACATTGCCTTTCTTTGGGATCAAAATGAAAACTGACCTTTTCCAGTCCTATGGCCACTGCTGAGTTTTCCAAATTGGTATTTCATATAATTCAAATTATAAAGTATTTATTCTTTTGTGAATGGCTTATTTCACTTACCATCATGCTTTAAAAATTCATCCATGTTGTAGCATGTATAGAATTTCATTCCTTTTCTAGGCTGAATAGTATATACCACTTTTTAAAACCATATTTTGTTCATGTCTCAGTGAACAGTTGGTATGTTTTCTCCTTTTGACTATCATTAAAATGACTTTTATGAATATTGGTATACAAATATCTGTTCACACCCCTTGCTTTTAATTCTCTTGAGAATATTCCCAGAAGTAGAATCACTGGATGATATAGTAATTCTATGTTTAATTTCTTGAAAATTTGTCAAACTGTTTTCCATAGCAGCTGTTTCTTTTTTATTCTTGACAGCACTGTACAAGGTTTCCAGTGTCTTCACATCCTCTACAGCTCTCTAGCAGTTGTTATTTTGTTTTTGACTTGCTTTCACCAGCCATCCTAATAGATGTGAATTGCTATCTCATTGTAGTTTAGATTCACATTTACTTAATTATTAGTGACATTAAGCATTTTTTAATATGCTTATTGACCATTTGTATGTCTTCTTTGAAGAAATGTCCATTGAAATCCTTAGGCCATTGTTTTTTTTTTCCTTCTAGTTAACCTTGTTTCTGAAATGTTTTTCTTTCCTTTAGAATTTTTTCTGCGACTATATCACCTCATTTCTGAGTTTTCCAATTCTGATTATTATTTTTTATCTTGTATTATTTTGTTAATTTTTAGATTATAATTCTAATATGTCTTATGCTGATGTCTTTCTGTAAGGAAAGACATTCCTGATCTGTAAGGATGTTATTCTGCTTCTTAATCTGTTTTTTTCCTGTTAATGTCAAGATCTAATCCTTTTCTTTTTCCTTTTATACTTGAAATGAGGCTTTTCTTAACTTCCAGAAGTGGATGTGACTCAAGATATTTCCTCTAACTTCATAGTTTTAGAATTTTTTGTTGTGTTTATGCAACATTTTTTTTAATTACAGCTTATTTTCTAGAGATTTGTCTTCCTGCCTTCCCTTACTTTTATTTGGACCTGCTATTTTCTTTGACTGTTGTTCCTGTGCTACTTACTTTGGATTCTCTTTGCAGAAGTTTTCTCATTATTGTAAGACTTTGTCCTAGAAGTAAGTTTTGACTTGTTAGTCTGGGAATTTGTGGGACCCAGACTTCTCTGGCTCCTTTAGACTTTACTGCAAACTCCTATATTCATTTATTATTAGAGAGTGTAAAACTCTTCAGTTTCAGCTCAAGTTTCCAATAAGTACTTCTTGACTCTTTTAGGGTTCTCAAGTCCATTTGATAACACTTGATTTCTTCTGTCCTGCAAAGATGGTACACTGAAGTCTTTTAACTCTCAGTGGTTTACTCCCTGCCCATTCCTATTTTGCGGTATATGGCAATACCTTGTCACCTACTGGTAGAGATTATCACCATGATTTTTGGCTTTGTTCTATTTATTTTTGTTTCTTTTTATAAAATAATTTGAAGAGATTCAAAAAATATGCCACTTCTGTTTCCCAGAATCCTTTCAAACTGCTCTTGATATCCTACCTGCCTTTCCTGCACTAAACATGTCTCTCCCTCAAGCCACCTCCATCAAAGTAATGATAACACCGTCCCCCACCCTACACAAACCTGAAATCTGGTTGCCACTCGCGATGCTAGGCCCTGCGCTCTCACTTCAGTACTGCGTCTGTCAAGACCTAGTGTCTTCCTAGTGCCAACAAGGAACCATACTGCCGAGGGAGAATACTTGCCATGATTTTGGGCTCCCTGGCCACACCATTCTCACAATTGGGGAATACCCCATATTGTGCATTCATCTTCCAGAGTAGAGGCTAGAGACTCAATTTCCCCAGCCTCTCATGATCTACTATGTGGCTATGAAATGCACCCATTTGATACTTCACTGTTAAGAGAGCTGTGTGAGAAAGCAAGAATCTACTTTCTGGCAAGGGTGGTAATGAAAGCGCTCAGCTTGGGGTAGAATAATTGCATAGCTTTTATTTATTCATTTTAACTATGGGCGTACTTCATGTTATTGTTCTTTATTGTGCTTCACAGATATTGTGTTTTTGATTTTTTTTTTTTTAATAAAATTGAAAGTTTGTGGCAACCCTGCATCGAGCAAGTCTATTGGTGGGGTTTTTACAATATTTGCTTGTTCGTGTCTCTGTTTCACATTTTGGTAGTGTTCAAAATACTTCAAATATTACTGTTATACTTGTGGTGGTGTTCTGTGCTCAGTGATCTTTGATATTACTATTGTAATTATTTTAACACCATGCTCATATAATACAGAAACTTAATTGATAAATGTGTGTATTCTGACTGCTCCACCAACCTGCAGTTTCCTCATCTCTCTCACTGTCCTTGGGAATCCCTATTCCTGGTGACACAATTTCTTGGTGAAATTAGGCCAGTTAATAATCCTAAGCTTCTAAGTGTTCAAGTGAAAGGAAGAGTCACATGTCTCTTACTTTAAATAAAAAACTAGGAATGATTAAGCTTAGTGAGGAAGGACATGTCAAAAGTCAAGACCTAGACTGAAAACTAGGTTCCTCAGGTCAAAGTTAGCCAAGTTGTGAACACAAAGGAAAAGTCCTTGAAGGAAATTAAAAGTGCTACTCCAGTGAACACATGAATGATAAGAAAGCAAAATGGTTTATTTCTGGAATGGAAAAGGTTTGAGTGGTCTGGATGGAAGACCAAACCAGCCATAGCATTCCTTTAAATCAAAGCCTAATCCAGACCATTCATTTATTCTGTGAAGCCTGAGAGAGGTGAGGAAGCTCCTGAAGAACAGTTGGAAGCTAGCAGAGATTGGTTTATGAGGTTTAAGGAAAAAAGCCCTCTCTGTAACATAAAAGCACAAGGTAAAGCAAGTGCTGATGTATAAGCTGAAACAAATTTCCCAGGAGATCTGGCTAAGATAATTAATAAACATGATGTTACCAAACTGGATCCATTTGCTAGATGTGCAGCAAACCAAATGCCAAGACACTGAGGTTCATAACCAAGAAAGAATTGATTTGCAAGGCAGCCAGGCAAGGAGATGGAGGACAAGTCTCAGATCCACCCTGGGGTATTTATAGAATAAGCAGGGCACTCTCAGGCATGGGGAAAGGAGATTGGAGGTATGGAGAGTGGTGAGGGAATCAGTGTTCTGTGCAGGTGGACCTGGGTTATATGATTCTGCATATTCAAAGTGGAGACACTTAGTATGATCTGAGGGTGGAGTTTTCCGGCTCTTTGACATCAAAAGACCATTCCTGGGCATCTGAGCAGGCCCAGTTTTAGGGTCACAGTCCCATTTAGCCTCCAGCCAGCTGACTCCAAATTCCTATAAAGCAACTGAGGTGTATGAAGCTAGGAAGGTATGCTGTTTAAAAGAGGAAAAGAGGAAGAAAAAAATATTTACGTGAACTTAATCATTGAAGACAGATTAAAAGCAAAGAGGTTTTAACAAGCTGATCCTTTGTCTGTTCTTTCATAATGCAAGTTCAGGAATTTCTGTTAGTTATCAGCTTCTGTTAACACTATGGGGCACAGTATCAGTGTCTACGTTAAATAAGAGATTTTCGATGTAGATGAAATAGCCTTCTATTAGAAGAATATGCTTTCTAGGACTTTCATAACTAGAGAGGACAAGTCAATGACTGGTTGACTATCTTATTAGGGACTAATGCAGCTGGTAACTTTAAGAAGGTTAAGCCAGTGCTCATTTACCATTTTGAAACCCCTAGAAACGTTGAGTTATGCTCAGTCCACTCTTTATGTACTGTATAAACAGAATGACAAAGCCTGGATGATAGCACAACTGTTTACAACATGGTTTACTGATTATTTAAGCCCAATTGGTGAGCCTTGCTGCTCAGGAAAAAAAAAGATTCCTTTCAAAATATTACTGCTCATAGACAATGTCCCTGGGCACCTAAGAGCTCTGATGCAGATGTACAATGAGATTCATGTTTTCATGCCTGCTAACACAGCATCCATTTTGCAACTCATGGGTTTTGTAAGACTATAGCTGCCATAGATAGTGATTCCTCTGGTGGATCTGGGCAAAGAAAATTGAAAATCTGGAAAGGATTCACCATTCTAGATGCCATGAAGAACATTTGTGATTCATGGAAAGGGGTCAAGATTAGCAGGAGTTTGGAAGAAGTTGATTTTAATCCTCTTCAATTACTTTGAGGGGTTTAAAGCATTGGTGGAGGAAGTAACTGCAGATGTGGTGGAAATTGCAAGAAAACTTGAATGGAGCCTGAACATGTATCTGAATCACTGACAAAACTAACAGATGGTAAGTTGCTTCTTAGGAATAAGCACAGAAAGTGGTTTCTTGAGCTGGACTTTACTACTGGTAAAGATGCTGTGAAGATTGTTAAATGTTCAGTTACTCAGTCACATCCTACTCTTTGGGACTCCATGGACTGCAGCATGCCAAACTTCCCTGTCTTCACTATCTCCTGGAGTTTGCTCAAACTCATGTCCACTGACTCAATGATGCCATCCAACCATCTCATCCTCTGTGCCTGCTTCTCCTCCTGCCCTCAGTCTTTCCAGTATGCAGGTCTTTTTCAATGAGCTGGCTGTTCCCACGAGCTGGCCAAGGTATTGGAGCTTCAGCCAGAGCATCAGTCTTCCAATGAACATTCAGAGTTGATTTCCTTCAGGATTGACTGGTTTGATCTCCTTGCAGTCCAAGGGACTCTCAAGAGTCCCTTGGACTCTCTAGCACCATAGGTAGAAGCATCAATTCTTCAGCCTTCTTTATGGTCCAGCTCTCACATACATGCATGACTACTGGAGAAACCATAGTTTTGACTACATAGACCTTTGTCAGCAAAGTGATGTCTCTGCTTTTTAATATGCTGTGTAGTTTTGTCATAGCGTTTCTTCCAAGGAGCAAGCATCTGTCAATTTAATGGCTGCAGTCACCATCCCCAGTGGTTTTGGAGCCTGGGAAAATTAAGTCTGTCACTGTTTCCATTGTTTCCCCCACCTATTTGCCATGTAATGATGGGACCAGATGCCATGATCTTTGTTTTCTGAATGTTGAGTTTTAAGCCAGCTTTTTCATTCTCCTCTTTCACTTTCATCAAAAGACTTTAGTTCCTCTTCACTTTCTGCCATAAGAGTGGTGTCATCTGCATATCTGAGGTTACTGATATTTTTCCCAGTAATCTTGATTCCACCTTGTGATTCATCTAGCCTGGACTTTTGCATGATGTACTCTGCATATAAGTTAAATAAGCAGGGTGACAATCTACAGCCTTGACATAGTCCTTTCCCAATTTGGAACAGGCCATTGTTCCATGTCTGGTCCTAACTGTTACCTCTTGACCTGCATAAAGATTTCTCAGGAGGCAAGTAAGAAAAGTAAGGTAAGATGACATTCCCATCTCTTTCAGAATTTTCCACAGTTTGTTGTGATCCACACAGTCAAAGGCTTTAGCGTAGTCAATGAAGCAGAAGTAGATAGTTTTCGGGAATTCTCTCACTTTTTCTATGATCCAACAGATGTTGGCAATTTGAAGTCTTTCCTCTAACTTTTCCAAATCCAGCTTATACATCTGGAATTTCTCAGTTCAGGTACTGTTGAAGCCTAGCTTGAAGGATTTTGAAGATTACTTGCTAGCAAGTGAAATGAGTGCAATTATGCAGTAGTTTGAACATTCTTTGGCATTGCCCTTCTTTGGAATTGGAATGAAAACTGACTTTTTGCGGTCCTGTGGCCACTGCTGAGTTTTCCAAGTTTGCTGGCATATTGAGTGAAGCACTTTCACAGCATCATCTCTTAGAATTTGAAATAGCTCAGCTGGAATTCCATCACCTCCACTAGCTTTGTTCGTAGTGATGCTTCCTAAGGCCCATTGATTTTACACTCCAGGATGTCTGGCCCTAGGTGAGTGGCTACACCATTGTGGTTATCTGGGTCATTAAGACTTTTTTGTATAGTTCTGTGTATTCTTGCTGCTGCTTCTTAATATCTACTGCTTCTGTTAGATCCATACCATTTCTGTCCTTTATTGTGCCCATCTTTGCATGAAATGTTCCCCTGGTATCTCTAACTTTCTTGAAGAGATCTCTCTCCCTTCTCGTTCTATTGTTTTCCTCTAATTCTTTGCATTGTTCACTTAAGAGCACAAAGGATTTAGAATATTACATAAACTTAGTTAATGAAGCACTAGCAGGGTTTGAGCAGATTGGCTTCCACTTTGAAAGAAGTTCTTCTATGAATGAAATGGTATCAAACAGCATTGCATGATACAGAGAAATCCTTTGTGAAAGGAAGAGTTCAGTAATGCAGCAAACTTCATTGTCATTTTAAGAAATTGCTACAACAACCTAAACTTTAGCAACCACCACCCTGATCAGTCATCAGCCATCAACATCAAGGCAAGAGCCTCTACTGCAAAAAGTTTATGACTCATCAAAGGCTCAGAGGATGATTAGGATTTTTTAGCAATGAATTATTTTCCAATTAAGGTAAAACATTTTTGAACATGATGATTTTATACACTTAATAGACTACTACAGTATAATATAAACATAATTTTCATATATACTAGGAAGCCAAAAATTTTGTGTGACTTGCTTTACTGCAATAGTTCCTTTATAGTGGTGCCCTGGAACCAAGCCCACAATATCTCTGAGGTATGCCTGTGGGTTATTATTTTCCAGCTAAATCTGCCAGCTTGTCATTGTCATCATTGTTATCTCCTCCTCATCTTCCTTCTTTTCCCCTCCACATCTCCTCCTCTTTCTTTTAAAAATTGAAGCATAATTGACATATAATTAACTTCAGGTGTACAACATAATGTTTTAATAGTTGTATATATTATGAAATGATCACCACAATAAGTCTAATTAACACCATTACCCTGGTAGGCTGCAGTCCTTGGGGTCACTAAGAGTCGGACACAACTGAGCAACTTCACTTTCACTTTTTGCTTTCATGCATTGGAGAAGGAAATGGCAACCCACTCCAGTGTTCTTGCCTGGAGAATCTCAGGAACGGGGGAGCCTGGTGGGCTGCCGTCTATGGGGTCGCACAGAGTTGGACATGACTGAAGCGGCTTAGCAGCAGCAGCAAGCATACTTATAGTGTCTAGCTGTCAGGACAGGTGATGCAGACATATGTACAGGGAACTAGTAGAGCTGCAGCAAGTCTTCAGAGCAGCAGTCTCCTAGTGAGGGTTGAGCCTCTTCTCTGGCCCTCCCAGAAATTCTAGGAACTATCCAACACCCTTAATATTGGATTGGCCAAAAAATTCATTTGAGTTGTTCCACAAGAAGTTATAGAAATCCAAAAGTAATGAACTTTGTGGTCAACCCAATAAACTTCTTTCCTATCCAACTAGCTTAAGTGGGTTTTGTTGTTTGCTACTATGGATGCTCTGATACATTGTTCTTTTTTCAATGCACCAACCACAAAAGTGGTTTTTTTCAGTCTCATGCCCTCTTTAGATAAGTAGATAATCCCTCCATCTCCATAATCTGTCCTCTTAATTATCACTTTCTTTTTCTCCAAGAAGTAGAATGAAGAGAATATTTCTATGTTAATTTTTTTTTGCATGTCACATTAATTGCTGAGTGCTATTTTCCATAGCAGTATTTTCGACTATGAAAGGACCTACTGAAAATTACTTTTTCTCTTCTTAAAGAGTTCAGCCCATTTTCCCATATCCAAAGCCCTATGTAGTATTTTTATTTTTAAAAAGCATGAAGAGGGTGAGGCTTCCTACATCTGGCATATATTTATTTTTTTATGGAGACTGCATTTTCTTGGGTTTTATTTTGCCCCCATTAAAGCAGCTACACCATCTCTAGCTGTGCTTGATTTTAAGCATAGGACACAGAGGTAAAATATGAACATTTTGAATACAAAAGACATTTTTGAGAAAATCTGGAATAATTGAAGGTCTTTTAAGACCAAAACTGCCTAGAGAAGTTTCAAGGAAAAATCTAAGATACAGACTTTTAAAGATCTCAGTCAAACCCCAGAAATGATTAAGTTTGATCTAAGGAGAAAAAAAAAAATCTGAAAATTCTGAAATTCTAGAAAAAAATGCCTGTTTCTGGCATCTGATTAATTTGTTTTGGAAAAGTGGTTGTATGTTGGCTAATACATTTGAGGACGAACACTTAATAGATTATTGGCAAGTACTGGAGAGGTCCTGGAGGAAAACTTTTCAGGAACTTAGACATTGAACATTTTGAAACACTGAGTATTTCACTTTGAGACACAGTGTGGGACTGGATTATAATAATAGAATTCACAATCTCCATGACCGCTTATAGAATCAAGTCTCAATCATTAGGGAGGAATGTGGCATCAAATCCGTCCTGTTCATATTTTTTAAATCTCTAGAAAGATGATTTCCCCTTTCTACAGTAATTCCTCTTTTATTCTGACAAGTGATTGTGTTCTTTTTCTTTCCTACCTCCCAGAGTATTTGAGTCTATATTTTACACTGCTTAACTTGACTTGTTTATTGAAATTATTTAAATGTATGTTCCTAATGTCACTGTAGGCCTTACTAATATTACCAAGTATCTTTTTTTGTCCCTCAGAGAATTTATTTTATAAATGGAAATGTAATTGCAGGGAAGGAGTAGTTGCATTATTTTCCTTCTGCTTTGCACATTTTCCCAACATGTCAATATTACTTAGCACCACATATGCTTTAAATTCCTAATATTTATAAACAATTGCAAAAACAATTTGCTTGCATTTCTTTAGACATTTTATAAATATTGTATTAATCTGAAATGCTTACCTTCACATATATTTAAAACAAATGCTGCTGCTGCTGCCAAGTCGCTTCAGTTGTGTCCGACTCTGTGCAACCCCATAGACGGCAGCCCACCAGGCTCCCCCATCCCTGGGATTCTCCAGGCAAGAGTACTGGAGTGGGGTGCCATAGCCTTCTCCAGAAAACAAATGCTAGGGGGAGGGAAAGTCCTGTTACTATTGAAATGTTATAAGCTTAGTTTGGGAAGATTATTAGAGGTAATATTATTTTTAAACTTACTAAAATGAAGTAAAACTTTACTTGGAAGTAAAAATAATTGACTCGCTAAAGAAAATCCAGTACAGTGCAACATTAAGTTGTCCATGTGGATTAGGACCCTATTACCTGGAAAGAAAAGATCCAGATAATGTGTGGAGAATATATTTTCATCCGTGTTTCACATCAATATAACATAGTTATAAATTGACTTAAAAGACTAGTGGGAGAATCAGAACTTCTTTATTTTTATGTTTCTAGACAATTTGCTTTTTTAACCTACTTTTTTAGTCCAAATCTATGGTTTAATTCAATTCAACAAATATTTATTGAAATTATGCATAAGATAAAATAGTCTCTGTAACCATTAAAAAAAAAGAACAAGAATTATGGTGATGGTTGCATAATTCTATGAATATTCTAGAAATCATTGAATTGTCTAATTTAAGTGAGTGAATTACATAGTGTTTGAATTATATCTCTTGTAAAGATACTTGTAAAGTATTACAAGAAAAGCAAGGAAAATTACACGAGCTAATTTGAAAAGAGAACCAAAATGCATTGTATAGGTGAGGGGTGGAGAGCAACAACAAAAATTACATATAGAATGATTTCATTTATGTAGAAAGAATAATGCACATTTCTGGAAGGATATGTAAGAAACTATCAGCAACTGTTTCTTTTGCGTAATTGAAACAGTAAAATTCGATAGAATGGTGACTGGGAAAGTAAAACTTTTTCCTTTATACCCTTTTATACTGTCTTAATATTTACCATGAGCCTGTGTTACTTTTATAATAATGAATATTTTATAGGGTGCTATGTATCAAATGCTGGGGAATCCAGGAGTTCTAGAGCCTGTACAAACCATCTGCTGTGGCAGGCAGCATCTAGTCAGGCTTCAGGGTGAATAGGGGTCAGTCAGTAAATGTTTGTTTTCTCAATAAATGGATGGATGGACTAACTATATGACTTTGTTTTTGTATGGGATACTCAACCTAGAAATATTTATCTATATCTCTTCTGGATAAGGATAAATATACATGGTAGAGAGACAAAGTTTAAAATCTCTTCTGTTCCTAAAACATGCTCAGAATTTGAGGAGATAAAACGTATACAGTAAAAAGCAGTAGACATGAGAGAACCTCAGAGCAAGACACATCTCACCAGTTTCACTAATGTTTGTAATCCAACGCCTTAGCTTCTGGGGACATTGGAACAACTCATGTCTTCTCCATTCCTTCTCTAACCTCCTTTTCCATTTTATACCCAGAGATAAGTAAGAACTTAGAAATGAAAGGAAGGGAAAAGGTAAACCAGCTCGGGTGGGTCCTAAGGTTTATGTCAAGGAGGAAAGGGAGTTTTATAGTAGACCTACTGCTTGGCATATAAGTTAAAACATGAAATTGGGGTGCCAATACTGAGGACTTCTGTGGAGACTATGACGAAGATCACCGTCAGGAAACCTTTGTGGAGAAATTGAAAATCTCCTAGTCCTGGAGAATTCCAAGGACAGAGGAGCCTAGCGGGCTGTGGTTCATAGGGTCGTATAGAGTTGGACATGACTAAAGCGACTTAGCGTTGCATGCACACAGATAGTATTTTGCCTTTGCCAGTCATACGATCTCTATTGAAACTACTCAGTCTGTTGTTGTAGTACAAAAGGATCCATAGACATGTAAACAATGGGCCTGGCTGGGTTCCAAGAAAATTTGACAAAAACAGGAGAGGCAGTTTTGGCTTCCAGACTGTAGTTTGCTGACCCCTGACCCTGAGTAGCCCCACATTTTGTGTTTGTATTCATCTACTTCTGTGATGTGGGCTTCCTCTTTGCTTTCTCTCTGTCTTAAGGACTTCTCTAATTTCTTATGAGCCTAATATGACATTTTAAAGTGGTGCTTTTAGGAAATGGGGATATTAGGAGGTGATTAGGTCATGAAGGTGGAGCCCAAATGAATGGTATTCGTGCCCTTGTAAAAGGGACCCCAGAGAGTTGCTCTGCCCCTTTGCCATGTGATCCTTTTGTACTACAACAAAACTGAGTAGTTTCAACAGAGATCATGTGACTGGCAAAGGTAAAATACTTACTATCTGTGTGTGTGCAATGCTAAGTCACTTCAGTCGCATCCAACTCTATGCTACCCTATGAACCACAGCCCGCCAGGCTCCTCTGTCCTTGGAATTCTCCAGACAAGAATGCTGGAGTGGGTTGCCGTGCTCTCCTCCTGGGGATCTTCTCAATCCAGATATCGAACCTGCATCTCTTAAAGTCTCTTGCAATGGCATGCAGGTTCTTTACCACTAATGCTACCTGGGAAGCCCACTTGCTATCTAGGCCTTTATAAGAAAGTTTGCTGACCCCTGTTCCAGAGGCCCAGGCTGAGACTATATAGAGCGAACCATATGAAAGTGAAGCCTGGGCCTTTAGTCTGTACAAAGAGAAGGAGGTGAAATGTAGACTCCCCACAAATGGGACACTTGAAATGACTTTACTCTCTGTAAAAGACTTGACCGAGAGAAAACCCGACTCTCTGCAAAGGACACAGACAAGGAAAGTGGCATTCTTAAATCACACGATTATGACACATTTGAGACAGAGGTAGAGCCCAAATGAATGGTATTCGTGCCCTTGTAAAGGAGACCCCAGAGAGTTCCTTTGTCCCTTTTGCCATGTGAAGTTTCAGTGAGAAGATGGCCATCTATGAACCAGAAAATGATTTTTCACCAGACATAAGTATGCTGGCACAAAACTTGGATCTTTTCAGCCTCCAAACTGAGAGAAATACCCTTCTGTTGCTTATAAGTCAGCCAGTTTATGGTATTTTTGTTATAGCAGGCCAAAAGGACTAAGACATTTGGATAAAGAATGTTTTAGTACAAACTTCAGCTTTGTCTCTTATTATATCTGTAACCTGGAGCAAGTCACTTAAGCTCTCTGTGCCCCAGTTTTCTCACCTATAAAATGATAAAAATAGTAATCCCTCATAATACAATATAACAGTGTTGTCGTGAGGATTAAATGAATTAATATTTGCCAAACATTTAGAAAAGTGGTCAGTGCTGTGCTATTATTATTATCATCAACAACATCATTCGAAGCAGTCTTGACTTTTTTCATTTCTGTGTTTTAATTATGTCTAGTATAGCTTTAATAATTTTAAAGATATTCTCCTTGGCAGTCAATTTCTATATCTCATCTAGTAATTCAAATTGTTGAATATAATTTTCCTGTATTTTATGACCATTGACTTTGCTTCACACAAAAATTGTTACTTACTGTGTGATTTTTATCCTGAGTTCATATTCAATGAGGCTGAATATTTTGTGAGAATCCCCTGCCACCTAGCTGGGTCTATATTCTCCCACATTGATTTTCATTTACTCATGCCAGGGACATCTCTGTTCCATAACTTAATTTTCTGTTTTTATTTTGAAATAGGGTTTCTTTGAATGCAATATAAATTTAAACTCCAAGCCTGAGTAAGGATCAAGAATGAATTTTGGATCTCTCAGGGAATTACATGCTTTTTCCCACTGGTTGTCTAGACAGAGACAGACTGTATTCACTAAGATCTCCTGTTCAGGTTGGCAGATTTTTTACTCTTGAGGCTTAGTCCCAACACCTCACTCAAAATGTGTCTACATGAACTTTAAGGCCAAGCCTCCAGGTATTAAGTATCTGCTCAGGTCCCTACTCTGGCTTTAAGTTTATTCCTTTTTATTAGCATGTTTTAATTCTCTTCCAGAAATGTTTCGTGTAGCTTTTGTAGGTATTTCCAGTTCTTGAGGATATACAAGCTCTTTTGTCTCTTAGAAGCCCCAGTAGACTTGCTTCTTCTCACAACATTATTTCTCAACTGTCTTCCTTCCTTACTAGTCTCCCTTCCTTCTCAATATTTCATTTTTCATCTGATTCTCTTCCCCATTTCATATCCGTTTCTTTCCTTCCCCAGTAGCATATTTCAATCCTAGAGACTCTCATATGTGTTATGACAACCTGAAAAGATAAATAACCTTATTAAGTGGTCTTCTACCATCGAGACACCAAAGCATTTGAACCAAAGGGAATGCATATTGGGTTGATGCAGGCAGTTTTAAAATCACTGGCTTTCATCTGGTAGTAATATTTCCTGATGTTACTCTTCTCATCTCTCCTCTGAGTATTTTAGATTTCATCATTCTTTCTGACAGTTATTGATGTGTTAGTATTCTCCTACTCCATTCCTGACTCTGATAAACTGTGCTTTGAAAAATAACCTTGGTTGATTACACTGTTTTGAGGAAGAATGCCCTAACTGGCTGATTCGAAGATTCAGGCCTCCTTAGCAGATATATTCCTATATTGAAGATGAGAACGTTAAACAAAATAGTCTGTCTACTGGTAACCATCACCATACCTAGTCCCATCCCTGATTTCGCACTCAGCAAGCAAGCTTCTCAGAGCCACATGACTCCTCCTGTAGAACAGAGAAGCCCATATATATTGATAGGTTGTCAACCAGCAGACAATATAGTATGAACTTTCTTTCCAAAAATTAGTAAGTTAGAATTTGTTGTTATCAAAACCACAATGCAGACCTCAACAAGTTTTTACTTTTTTATTATAGTAAAATGTACCTACTATAACATTTACCATTTTAACCTTTTTTGAGCATAGAAATCAGAGGCATTAGGTACATCCACATTGTTGAGCAACTGTCAATACAATACAGCTGTCAATACAATACAACACAACTATTGTATCCATCTCCACAACTTGTTTTTACCACCCCAAACTGAAACTCTGTACCCAGTACAGGCTTTCCCTCAGTCTATCATAACTGTCTGACTGTTCTAGGTACAATGCTTGTCCCTTCATGTCTCCTTATTTCACTTAGCATCATGTCCTCAAGGTTCATTCACGTTGCAGCATGTGACAGGATTTCACTGAGCCTTTATTTACTTATTTTTTTTAATTTGAGGAGAATCGCTTTACAATGCTGTGCTAGTTTCTGCTGTACAACAGCACGAATAAGCTATATGTATACACGTATTCCCTCCCTGTAGAGCCTCCCCCCACCATCACCCCCATCCCAGCACTCTAGGTCATTACAGAGCACTGGCTTCCTGCTAGCTATCAATTTTATACATGGTGGTGTATATCTGTCAGTGCTGCTCTCTCAGGTCTTCCCACCCTCTCCTTCCCCACTGTGTTCTCGTCTGTTCTCTGTGTCTGTGTCTGCATTCCTACATTCACCTGTTTACAGGGCCGAAATAGAGATGCAGACTGATGAACCTCCTTTTATTTTCTAATTTTATTTATTCATTTTTATTTGGTTTACTCTTAAAATCTTTTAAAAATTTTTTATACAGTTTTAAAAAGTTTCTTTCCATTTACAGTTATTACAAAATACTGGCTATATTCCCCACGTTGTACAGTACATCCTTGAGCCTGTCTTACACTCAGCAGTTTACACCTCCCACTGCCCCACCCTTAGGTTGCACACACCCCCACCCTTCTGTAGCCACTAGTTTGCTTTCTCTATCTGTGAGTCAAGTCTTTACTTTACATTTATCCTTTGAGGGAAAGAAGATTTTTTATTAGCCACAAAGCCATAAGAAGTTTTATCTAAATGGATACTGAGATCACCGCTGACATCTCTCACTCATTAGCCCTTTAAATGCCATTCTCTCCCACAGCTACTGCTCTGGCTCTGTCATGTTTGAACTTTCCTTAGCCTTTTAGCAAGAGAAAGATTTTGGAAACACATCATTTTCACATGAGAAGGGAATTTTTATTCTGAAATATGTATGCTATTTAACTTATTAGGTGAAAATTTGAAGGCACTGACCTTCACAAGTAGGGGAGCTGCCTAGTCTAACAAAAAAGAATAATGTCTTTTGGCAGCCCTAACTTATCTTTAAGGGCTTCCCGGGGCCTCAATAGGTAAAGAATCTGCCTGCAATACAGGAAATGCAAGAGACATGGGTTTAATCCCTGGATGGGGAAGATCCCCTGAGTAGGAAATGGCAACCTGCTCCAGTATTCTTGCCTGGAGCATTCCATGGACAGAGGAGCCTGGCAGACCATCTTTACAGGGGAGCTTATCTTTACTCCATCTCCGCCCATTCTGTAATGTTGGAATGTTGTGGGAGGGAATTAGTCACATCTTGGTCACCTCCACCTGGTGAAGTTTTTTGTTATTTTTAATTATCTCAACTTTACTTCTCCTTCTTCTTATCCTGACAGACTACCGATCGGTTCTGCTCTATGTGCTTTAGTCGCTTCCCTTTGCCTGGGAATAAGATCCAATCTCCTTACCCCGACTTCTGGGGTCCCACATAATAGAACCCCAAGCTAGCTTTCCAGATCTAGCCAAACAGGATTCTTCACGATTCTTATATATGTCCTGTATTTTCCTCCTTTGTTTTATTTCATTTTTTTTTCCCTCTGATGACAACACCCTCCTTAGAGTCCTTTTAGAATTGTGGCCCTTAAATAAAGTTCATCTCAAATATCTACCTTGTCCAAGAAACCCTTTCAAATTTTTCTACCTCTATACCATCATTTTCCTGATAACTCCTTGCGTGCATGCTAAGTTGCTTCAGTCATGTTGGACTTTGTGCGACCCTATGCACTGCAGCCTGCCAGGCTCCTCTGTCCATGGAATTCTCCAGGCAGAAACACTGGAGTGGGGTGCTGTGCCCTCCTCCAGGGAATCTTCCTGACCCAGGGATTGAACCCGCATCTCTTATGTTTACCTGCAATGGCAGGTAGATTCTTCACCACTAGCACCACCTGGGAAGTCCAATACCTCCTTAGAACACTCTTATTTCCACCTCTCTTTTCAAGTCTATCCAATTATCTCTGAATTGTAGTTATCCACACCTTTGTTTTAGTGCCTCAAACTTAGTAGAATGTCTGTCCATTGTCTAAAGGAGGTGACTGTGTCTTGCTTTCCCACAACGTCTAGAACTGTGGTTTGTGCATAGTAGGTCCTTTATATTTGTTCTATTACTTGCATGCTAGCCCATGGCATTACAACCTTAAATCAATCATGGAACCAGCTCTAGAACAGGTGGGATCTCTGGAGTCCAAGGTGAAGAAAGGAGAGGACAGGACCAGGCAGTGTAGGAGACAGATCTGGCTAGTGGAATTGGTGTCCACTGCTGATTATTTACCCAGAGTAAGTGGGACATGGGTAACATTTATTTGCCACATCATTGGTTTTTGTTGGTTACAATGTTAGGAGAAAATACAAATGCAAATGTCCATAAACTCAGATGAAAAAGTAAACTCATATGAAAGTAAAAAGAAGAAACCAGATTTTTAAAGATCTGTACTTCCTTTTCTAACAGAGGAGGGGCCAAAATCAGATTATTCAAATGATTTCTGTAACTCTGGAATGCACCCAGTGCTTCACAATGTTAATGACTAAGCTACTGTAGAGAGTAACAGATTTTCTAAAACACTTTGGAAATTTAGAAAATAAATGGACATGATCTTAAACTACTGCCTTTTGGAGGGTAATTTTTTACTAATCCTATACAAACTAGATGATACTGGTTTTTAGGTTGTTTGCCTGATGATTTTTTAAACTATACTTATAAAAATAATGTTTAAATAACATTTAAAATTTCAGGGGGAAAAGTGATTTAATGGTGAGCTTTTGTTCTCAAGTGAAAATTGCTCAGTTTTTAGAAAAATAAATGTTAAGCTGATTCTATATTGAGTAACAACTATTTGGAAGGATTAAAAAAGCAAATAAGAAATGAGGAAAACCCTTAAGAAGTAAATAATGAAGCAGTTTGCAAATTATAAGTATCTTCAGTTATTCATCTTAGGAGACATTGGATGGTAGACCCACTGGCCAAAATTTTAGGATTATTAAGAGGTCGAGAAAGTCCAGGTGGACTGATGAATGAAATGGTTGTATAGTTTATTTTTTAAAGGGTTAGAGAGAGACCCTAATAACTAAGGATTGAGTTTGTTCAAGTTTTAATCCTGAGATGAAGATTGTAGATCAAATCCCCCCAAAAAATCTACTCATGGTATAGACATCTAGAGGCACACAGGATCCTGGAGAGGAACAGTGTGGCTTTATGAAGCTCAGTATGTCAGACAATTTTAATTTCCTTCCATGTCAGGATGACGAAACATGTAGCTTGGAGGCAAGCAGTAGAAGCCATTTATCTGTCTTTTATTCAAGCTTTCAGTTCTATCATACACAGGATGCCCAGCAGCCAGCTAAGAAAATGTAAGTTGAACATTCTGTTTTTCAAGCTACAAGTCGTAAAGCGTTCCAGGAGAATTTTAAATACAAATATACAGTCTTGAATAGAAGGTTATATATTTTTTAAAGTACTCTACCAGTTAAGAAGAAAAATACTAACTTCTGTTTTGCAGTAAAAAAAAAAAAAAAAAACACACATTATAATAGAAAGATCTGCACATAGAATGACTTTAGCTTCTTACATTTTTTCAAATGGTTCTGGGTCCCCAGATGTATCTTGGAGGCTGTATTAATGGGCCCCAGCAGGAACCAGATGGCACAATTAAACTAGGAAACTGAGAGAATTTACTGAACTATTTACAAAAGGGTGAGCAGGATTTAGGGAACGACAAAGGTGGTGTAGCCAGAACAGCTGTTAGCACTGGAGTGAGGTGGCTGGAGGGGAGTGATAACCAGAACATCAAGGACAGCACTGTAACTAGGGTCACCCAGAAGGACTGTGGCCTGTGGCAGGGGATGCAGGTATCCTGCCATGACAGCCTGAGGAAGGTGTGCAAACCCACGAATTATGTGCAAACTCAGAGTTACATGTGTGAACATGCCTTTTTCTGTGGAGTTGATCCATAGATTGCTATCAACGGTCTCCTAAATGAATCCAAATGTTAAGAGCTATGTTTTTAGAAGAAGGATATAAAATTTAAACTCATTTTGTTGTATTTCTGAAGGTGATAGCTTTTAGTCCTTGTTAAGTACCTACATAGTACAGAGCACTTACTAACATTCTGTAACTATTCCATAACTGTGTAAACATAAGACAGGAAAAGTTACCGAGGATATTTTGGACCAAAGACTGAGTTTTACTAAGATTGCATTGTGCATCAGTTGTCCAGTGTGTTTGGAGTGAAACGTGGAACAGAGGAGGTGAACTGGCTGGTAATGATCTCACACAGAAAATTACGCTGAATAATATACACATGTTATTCTGAAAGGTTGGTCAGGGGATAATATTCAGGCAAAATAAGTTGACAGGCAGTCAGCTATGTATTTGTATTAACTGATCAATTGATCATTTTTTTTGTTTGTTTACGGGGTTATATATACATATATACATATATATGTATACACATGTAATTCATATATATGATATATATCTTAGCTGTGGGTGCCATAACAAAATACCAGGGACTGAGTGATTAAATAAATATAACAGAAGTTTATTTTCTCGTAGTTCTGGAAGCTAGGAATTCCAGATCAAGATTTCAGCTGACTCCATATCAGTTGAGAGCTCTCTTCCCGGCTTGCAGATGGCCATCTTCTCACTGCATCCTCACATGGACCTTTCCCAGTCCATATGTACACAGAGAGAAAGACAGTGAACTCTCTGGTGTCCCTTCTGATAAGGACAATAATTCTATCAGATTAGGGCCCCATCCTGTGACCACACTGAACCTAATTCCTTATAGGCCCCATCTCCAAACATAGCCACAATATAGGGTGAGAGCTGCAACATAAGAATTAGGTGAGGGGGACACAAAAATTCAATCGATAATAATATATATATATATATAGAGAGAGAGAGAGAGAGAGAGAGAGATAAAATATGTATAATTAATCCACTTTTATTATGTGTTAGGCACTGTGCACATTGCTGGGGATATAAAATGGTTAATACATTGTTTCTTTTTTTTGGTGAGAATGCTAAAAAACTACTCTTTTAGCAAATTTCAAGTATACAATGTTAAACTAGAGTCACCATACTGCATGTCAGATCCTCAAAACTTATTCATTTTAGGACTAGAAATTTGTACCCTTTGACCACTTAGACCAACAACTCCCCTTTTCCTGCTCCAGCTCTTGGTAACCACCATTCTATTCTCTGTTTCTATGAATCTGATTTTTGGGGGGAATTCTACATATAAGCAATACCATACAGTATATGTCTTTCTCTGTCTGGTTTATTTTATTGTATAATGCCCTCCAGTTTCATTCATGTTGTTACAAATGGCAGGATTCCCCCTCTTTTATGGCTAAATAATATTCCATTGTGTATATATATGTATATATTACACACATATATATAACACATTTTCTTTGTCCATTCATCAGTCAACAGACACACATGCTGTTTCCATAGCTTCGCTAATGTATATAACTATGTGAGATGATGGATATGTTAATTAACTTGACTGTGGTAATCATTTCAGAATGTATGTATTATCAAATCATCATATTGTACACTTGAAAATACTAAAACAAAAGGATCCTGTTCCTGTTGAGGAGTAAGAATCAAGTAAAAGAGCTTGATCTGTATATAACTCTTCCAATGAAGTCATCATCAAAAGACTTCTAGAAGTTCAGCTGGAGGAGTGCCTGCTAGATTCACAGACTATTCGTTCTTTTAAATCAGTGTCTTTTGACCCAGGCTGCATATCATCAGGGGAAATTATTATAATGGGGCTTCCCGATCCCACTCTGAGAGATTCCCCTTTAGCTGGTTTGAGGTGGGGCCCCAAATAGTGTTTTTTGAAGGCTTTTCCGGTACCCCAACGTGCACCAGTGTTGAGAGCCACCTGGAGTAAAGGCATTGACGTACACACCTCTCCCCCTCCCCACCTCCCTCACTCACCACTACACTACACTCTAACTTCTTAGAAGCATGACTAGTTGTTCTTCTGATGATTAGTTCACATTTTATCTTAGAGGCGCTGTAAATTTTTTTTCTTTATGAAGGAACTGCTGGGCAACCCAGAGCCATTTCAGGCCCTACTGTCTGCCACTGCATGGGCTATATGCAACGCATTGTGGCGTTAGCTTCAGGCTTTGTTAGTGGTGGCCCTTCCCTTCCCTTTTTCTTTTTTTCCCCCCACTTATGTCTACTTTATACTATCTTGATGTACTTTAATTTTTCCTTATAAATTGTCTCTTATTCTTCTGGGGAAAAAGGAGAGATGTAGATTTATAACAAATGAGTGAACAAAGGAAAAACATACCAAAAATGCAAGGAAACACCCATAAATAGAAATAATCAGAGGAATTTTTGCAAGTCTAACTGTTTCTTGAACTGACTTCTAGGAGGGCAAGACTGAATGAGTGTGCAGGTGAGGTTAGGGGTGAGGTGAAGAGGTGGTTCCTAGACTTAAGGCAGGCATAGCTGAGTAGTGGCTGAATGCCTGCAGTGGATAACACTCCATGGCAGTCAAAGGGTAGAAAGGAAACATGAGCCTCCCAAATGAAGCTGGGCATCCATTCCCCAGGTTCACATAAAAGCACAAGTCTTCTCAAAACAGCATATAAATGAGAACACATTGGTATCTCTCTAAGGAACTAGGTATGACGAATCAAGGGGAATTAAACTTGGAGACCTTCCTAAAGAGGGTGAATTTGGGGTTTGATTTTGACAGAGGGGAAAGTCACGTGCTATAGGATAAAACAAGAAGTTCTAGACATCACCCCAACTCCACACTGATGATACAGAGAACTTTCCACCTCACAAAGTAGAATGTCATGGGAGGAAGCCAGGGAGAGCTGAGCTGACAAGGGATTGAATAAGGAGAGGATGGGTTTTGCAAAGACTAGAGGCATTTTAGTGAGAGTTTATAAGGGAAATGTTTGCAGAGAATACATCCTTCACTTAAATGAAGCACATAGAATGAGATACGGAGAAGGCAATGGCACCCCACTCCAGTACTTTTGCCTAGAAAATCCCATGGATGGAGGAGCCTGGTAGGCTGCAGTACATGGGGTGGCGAAGAGTCGGACATGACTGAGCGACTTCACTTTCACTTTTCACTTTCATGCATTGGAGAAGGAAATGGCAACCCACTCCAGTGTTCTTGCCTGGAGAATCCCAGGGACGGGGAAGCCTGGTGGGCTGCCCATCTATGGGGTCGCACAGAGTCGGACATGACTGAAGTGGCTTAGCAGCAGTGTTTGTCCTCATGAATCTTATAGTCTAAACACATTAAAGACCCAAATCTCAACACAACTGCAAGCTGTCATGAATACTTTAAAGAAGCTGTAGAGGGTGCTGTGGGAAGCTATGGGTGAGGCTGGGAGAAATCTGGTTTGAGGACAGGGAAGGCTTTTCATTGAAGCACAGTTTGGAAAAATGTCTTAGAATCAATTAATAGGCATGGTGATTGATTGGATGAGGAGGCAGAATCATCAAAAAGGTTTCCTAGATTTCTGGCATGTGTGCACACATATACACACCCTACACAGGAGCTGAGAGGAGGATTAACTGTGAGTATTTAATGCTCTCTCTCTCTGCCCCCATAACCTCCTCTTCTCTCAATAGAAAGGAAAATAAGATTTTCCAGAAACAGACAGATAAAAGTTCAAATTGAAGGCTATGGAGAACACTCTGAAGTACTGTCCACTTTGTCTGGAAAAAAAAAAAAAAATGAAACATAGTGAAAACCCCACCTAATAACTATAATGTCATTCTACCTTACTTTTAGTTCTAATCATGGTATTTGATGGTCAATTATTGGGACGGCTTTAAAAACACTCCAAGCATAACTGTTACCAAAAATGTTTCCAGACTGATGTTCCTCTCTGGGGATTGTTTATTGTCATTGATTACAGTAGGCAAAAAAATCTCTATCACAGTTGGGATTAAACTTTATTTGAGCCACAACAATATAAATATATGTATACAACATTACATACTATTCAAGATTGTAAGCCATCCTCCACGCATCCTCCATCCATGCCTCCCAACTCCTAAGTGTATCATCTTTAGAAGAACTGCCCCCTCCAGGCAGCATCAACTCATACAAAGCATGGTGTACCCTCCAAGTGACACCATGCCTGCCAGAGGGTCAAACTGAATAGGCGGGGCAGGGTGCAGGCAAGACCACTTCAAAGTCACACAAAAGGATGACTTTAACATCTTGAACTCAAGTCTAAATTCAGTTGTTATTATTCCTCAGCCTATGAGGTTAATAATGAAATGAAATTTTAAAAATACAGCCCATTTGAAATGCACTTCCTTAAAAGAAAAATTTGTTAGAAAATAGTTTAATCATGTGTGATTTTGGAAGAAAAATGAAGATCTTTCTTTGCATTTCCAAAGGTTTTCATCTGAAAATCAATGTGTGATCTAGAGTTGTTACAGCTTGTGGTAGAATCACAAACATGGGCAAACCTCAGCCTCTAATCCTATTCTGTGGTACACTAAAATCCTGCAGGGGAAAAAAAAAAAGAAGTATGGTCCTATTTCCCTATGAGTAGCTTTTTCATAGAGACCTACATTACACTGAGGCTTTTTTTCTGTAAATATTTTGAATGTGCATGATCAATTTCTGTCACTTGTCCAACACCTAGAAGTGCCTGACAACATCCTAACATGAATTTCTGGATTGGTTTCAGAAGCAGAGTGACGGATAACTGAATCTACAAGTGGTTGATCTATTTTGATGTGAACTTAATTAATGCTGCATATGAAACTCCAAATGTCACAATACAGTTTTACAATTTTAATTATTAGACTGACTTAGCTAACTCATTTTAAAACGAAATCTGAACTTAATTTAATATAAGTTATTAAATTCTTTTCAACAAATTCATTTTTAAGAGAAAGGGTTTTATAAAATCATTCAATTATGATTTTACCATGTGGATGAGAACTATATAAAAATGCCACAAATAATATATGACTTCAACATTATGACTGGAACTGTGAATTTGCAGAGAAGGATTGAGCTGCCCAACTATGATGTCTGGTCACATAATCCAAGCCGCTGTTTAATGAATTTGGAGATTAGGAGCTGAGGCCGTTTCTGGTACTCCACAAGAACATCGTGGGGAGAGTTGATCTGGTCACATTCAAGTCTGTTGAGAAGTGTCACACAGACCACGGCAGCTGGAAACGTAAATGAGAACATTACTGAGTAAATGGGTTTATCTTTCTTATAGAAACATTGACCGGACAGTCCCCATGTCCCTTGCACGTGGGCTTTATGTCGCTTTCCCTGTTGTGTGAAGGCAACCCACTGAACCCTCTAGACTCCTATATTATGATTCATGTTTCTGTGGACTCCCATCAAACACTCCATCTAAATAAATTAATTGAAATAGTTGTCAGTACTCTCCCTTCTCCTTTCCCCTACAACTGGTTAGATTAAGGCTCAGAAAAGCTTTATATTCAAGACAAGAACGAGAAAGGATCTTTGCCATTCAAGATACACAAACCTCCAGCTTTCTGTCCCATTTCCAGTTCTTAGAGCAAACTTTCCTTTCTTGAGGATAACTAGAGAGCTAGCCATTTTTCCTGAGATGACATTTTACTCCTTGATCCAATGTTTGAGTGTGCCTGCTGGGAAGGGAAGTAACCAGAGAAGAGATATGAACACTATCCTCGGGAAATAGCCTTAAAGGCAAGTCCTGACCCTTTTGAAATTTGAGAAAAAAAGTGAAACAATATGCTTCAACATAAGAATCAGCTCCATGAAGTAGCACACTTATTAGCATTTAGTTTCTAAAAAATGATGACAAAATCTTGGGACAGTTGCAAAACTAAGGGGAAAGAACAAGCATCTTTCTTTTCTAAAAAATGGAAGTTTCATTTTTGATAAGTCACCATAAAGGCAACATCTTGGTTTGTTCCATCAAGAACTGGAGAGAAACACTGGGTACCCTACAAATTTTTTATTGCCCGTTTCACATGAAATCTTTGATTTCAAGGAATATCATACACTGAAATCAGTGAGAATCACTTTGAATTGATAGCAGTATCATAATCTCTATGTTCATCTGCATCATTTAAAGAAGGATTTCAGTGGATCTGGGATTAGATGTAGCTACCTTCACAGGCTTTGAGGTCATGAGGATAAAGTTGGGTATGAATGTGATATTTATTTATTTGACTTCTCTGCTATCTCAGACTTCTGGATTTGAGAAGGAAAAATGGACTGTAACTATAATAGGCGCTATCTTTTTAGTTTGGTTTAGCTCTTGCTATATGCTGGGTATTTACGATACCATTTTTAGATCTCATTGCTATGCCATAAGCTAGCTATTATTCTTAGCCTCTTCTGACAAATGATGAAATGAGGAATTAGGGAGGTCAAAAGGCCCAGGAAGACACAGCTAGTAAATAGCCAATCAACTCCCCACTTCGTAAACTGCTGAGAAGACTCCTTTTCCTCCCATCCCTCCTCTACTGAGCAGGCACATGGCAAACCATAAGGCAGACCTGTCCTGACCTACCAGTCAAATTGACTCTCCTGCTCAGTGACCTGTGAAAAGCAATGAAAATATCCAACTGGAACCGAGTCAAATATTTCATCACCGAGGACCCTATTTATTCAAAAATCATCCAGTTGTAAAGCAACTTGGCTCAACAGGTAAACAAGCAAACGGAAGGGCTAGAAACTTCCTCAGCTTTTCAAGTTAATGATCAGCTAGTCTGTGAAGGTGACATGGGCTGGTGGTAACAGGGGAAAGATGAAAGTCCTTCTCTAATCCTTCACTTGGCAGAGGGATAAAAGGAAACTCGTGCTTATCAAGGAGCAAGAGCTCACTTTACTAAATGTCTTCTCTGGTGATTTCATGGGTAGTGCCAAAGAGGGACAAGAACAGGTCACTGTGATCTCAGTGGGGTTTTCTTGATGCTGGCAGACCAATTAACAAGCAGCTTGTAATAATCTTGTCATCTAAAATTACAATTTCCACCAGCAATTAAAAGGGACCAACTTACCCAAAACAATTTTTCAGAATTAAGCCTGACAGTTTGCTACCATAATCCTCATATTGGGCAGGGAGGATGGCTCCTGTGGAGGGACATTTAGTTACCTAGCTGTCACCAAGGAGGTTGTCAGCTAAGTGACCTCGGGCTGCAATGGGATGGGAACACACCAGTGTCAACATGGAGCTCAATCCACTCAGAGCTGCACCAGGAACTCCCAGTGATTCTCAACTCTTTGATCGTTAGTTTTTTTTCCCCCTGATAAAAGCTATAACTGGAACCTCTCTTCAAAAAAATATACATGTGCATATACACATAAAATATTGGGTTGGTCAAAATGTTCATTCGGATTTTCCCATATATTATGGGAAAACCTGAACAAACATTTTGGCCAATCTAGTATTTGTATATTGGAGAAGGAAATGGCAACCCACTCCGGTATTCTTGCCTGGAGAATCCTGTAGACAGAGGAGCCTGGTAGGCTGCTGTCCAAGGGGTAGCATAGAGTTAGACATGACAGAAGCAACTTAGCATGCATGCATGCATTGGAGAAGGAAATGGCAACCCACTCCAGTATTCTTGCTGGGAGAATCCCAGGGACAGGGGAGCCTGGTGGGCTGCCATCTATCAGTTCAGTTCAGTTCAGTCGCTCAGTCATGTCCGACTCTTTGCGACCCCATGAATCACAGCACGCCATGCCTCCCTGTCCATCGCCAACTCCCGGAGTTCATTCAGACTCACGTCCATCGAGTCAGTGATGCCATCCAGCCATCTCATCCTCTGCTGTCCCCTTCTCCTCCTGCCCCCAATCCCTCCCACCATCAGAGTCTTTTCCAATGAGTCAACGCTTCGCATGAGGTGGCCAAAGTACTGGAGTTTCAGCTTTAGCATCATTCCTTCCAAAGAAATCCCAGGGTGATCTCCTTCAGAATGGACTGGTTGGATCTCCTTCCAGTCCAAGGGACTCTCAAGAGTCTTCTCCAACACCACAGTTCAAAAGCATCAATTCTTCGGCGCTCAGCCTTCTTCACAGTCCAACTCTCACATCCGTACATGACCACAGGAAAAACCATAGCCTTGACTAGACGGACCTTTTTTGGCAAAGTAATGTCTCTGCTTTTCAATATGCTATCTAGGTTGGACATAACTTTCCTTCCAAGAAGTAAGCATCTTTTAATTTAGGGTAGCACAAAGTCAGATATGACTGAAGCAACTTAGCAGCAGCAACAACAGACTTACAGAATTAGGAGTGAGGAGTAAAAAAGGGCAGTTAGCTTTATTTTATATATAAAAAAAAAACAATTATCAGTTAAATTATTTGCACATTGATATTTGACAACTATTGCCTTAAAGACTTTAAACTTTATCCCTAATTAAATCAAATGAAAACAAATGTTCACACCTGCACCCTAGCACTTTAGATTCCCAAAGAAATTCTGGATTAGAACCAAGATTTAGTATTAACTCTATCAAAAATTGTCCCATATCTTTTATGAAAGTGTTACTAAAGACACTGGCAATGTAATACAGCTGATCACTTACGTTTAACATATTTGAATAAAGTTTTATGACAAACTTCAAATGCTTTCTTTTACAAGATAATTAGTGCTGTATTACTCAGAGTCTCCATTTTCAACTTGGCTTCTAGGAAACTCAGACTATTTATATTTAGTATTGGCCTTCTAGGTAGCTCTTTGCTATTGAGAACATCTCACTCACTCCCTTAACTACATGCCTCTTATTCTCTTTACTTTTGCTTAAATTATTTATACATTCATCTTTTATTGAAAGCTGCTGCTCATGCCTTTTCAAAAAATGGGGAAAGTATAGGTAATCTGTCAATAGATAAATATGTTACTCTTTTATACCTTATGGAGTAGTGCAGAAAGTGGGAGCAAAGAGGCAGGAGATATCAGGGCTAGTCCATCATCGTTTTGATCTAGCTGTGCTTCCTTTGACAGGTCACTTTTTACTCTCTGAGTCTTGTTCTCTGAGAAAGGAGCAGGTTGGACCTCAAAGGTCTCACCCAAGCCCACACCCTCAGCATCTGTGTCTCACATTATCTTGGTGTGAGGACCATGCTGTCATCTCCTGGAGATCCAGGTTCAACCTTGGGAACTTGTGCTTCTGTTGGATGCTGGACCTCCATGCAGAGCTGTGTCAGGAGGGGCAGAGGATGGAAGCTGCTGTGCTGGGGTTGGGGGCTCCAGCAGGGAGAATTCCTCACTGGGGTCGTAGATGGAGAGAGGCAGGTCACAGGTAATGCTATCACACAAAAAGTTGAATCCATGGATCCAAATCATTCTCTAATGGGTGAGTGTGTTGGTACAAGGCAGGCAGAAGTAGGATAGAGGCAGGAGAGTAGAATTAAAATGAATCAAACAAAATTCTAGACACTGACTTTCATTAAAAATATGTAAAAACCAGCAAAATAAGAAGAAACAATTTAAAAAATTTTTACCTTTATAAGCATAATACATGAATTACTTATCATTTATGTCTGATTTCTCAAATACACTGACTTATTTTCTCAGTAAAATAATGTCTATACTTACAACTGAATAAGTATCTATGTGATGCTTTACTTGATTTCAACGCTATCTTGATATATGATTAGCCTTCAGGGGCTTTGCTTTCTGAAGTAGCACAACTATCTGCTCACAACATATAAAATAGAAAAATCTGCACTTATTTTTTTGTTTCCTGTGAATAGAGGCTCTGAACCTTGTGTATCCATCGGAGGCTGCTGGGAAGACACAGCAGGGCATGGTGCAAAGGGGCCTCAAGTCAGAGAGAGGTCAATTCCAGTTCCAGTTCAGCTACTTCTTATTTAGTGTGAGAACTTGGGAAAGTTGTTAGCCTCTCTGAGCTACAGTATCTCTCAGCAAATACTGTGAGGGTGAAGAACTGCAATGGGTCACCTTTTGCTTTTGTATAATAATAATTTAAAACCCCAGTTTTCCCATTTTTGAGTTAAGAAATACTCCAGCTCCAGACTGAATATAATCTTTAATCCTTGTTGTAATATCTTGTTTACTCTATCAATGATAATCCTGCAATTCCCAGAGCCCAGTAGCCTTCATTTCTTGGATCAGCAGATGAATATAATATGGAATTAAAGTCAGGATTCTGCTCGCTTTCATCAAACTCTAGTAAAGTAATATTATGAAGACTGAATTTATCCCCAAAGTTCCCAGTATATGTCAAGAGAAATAACAGTGAATTCTTCCTTTACCCTAAAGATAAACCACTGTGAGTACTGCCAAAAACTAAAGACAAAGAAGATTTAAGTGAACCTAATCTTGGATAAATACTAGGTTTCATATATTGTCATGCAAGCAAGCATGTGTCAAAAGGCAGCCAGCACTGTCTTTTAAAGATGGATAAAAACTCAACATACTTATCACAAGTTCCCAGTGCAAAAGGAATATCATCTTTAACCAGAATGTTAGGGGTTTTAATTAAAGTAGATTTTGTTTTAAGAGATGGAAAGGTGTGTGCATATTATAGAACCATAGATGAATATATGTATATAGCATTGTACAGTGGGTTTACATGGTTCTGAAGGTTCAGCCTTTCAAGGTAGAATAATTTGGTGAAGACCACTATTTCCCTCACTTAAATCTTTGTTAAAGCAACAATGGACTCCCACTATTCTTTTTCAGCATAATGAGATCAAGATAACAACAGTGACATAGAGGTGTCCATGGCTCCGTTTCAAGTAGTTTGTCCATCTATCAGATATTAGGAGATATAGAAGTATTATATGAACCTTATAGCAAAAGGATGCTTAAGTTTATAACATTTTGCCACTTCCTACTGGGACAAGTATGAGGCATTCCAGAGTCCTTTAGATAATCCCAAGCCATAAAAGTAGCTGAATAACAAGAAACCAGTTGAGTTTGTTATAGCTATCTTCTATGGTCTATAGAAGTTGAGTAGTCATTCTTTTTATTCATTTAGCAAATATTTATTGAAGGACCATATACAGATATTATTCTAAGTGCTAAAGATATAGCAAGAAAATTACAAACAGCATTCCTGTTCTTGTACTTATGTTGTAATGGAGAGAGATGCTAAATATATATCTTCATGTATTAATACATGCAAAATTATATGTAAGTTAATATATAAAGAAATAAGAAATGTAGTTTGGTATAGTAGTAAATACAATACAGAGAAATGAGGTAGAAAAAGTGAATGAGTGGGTAAGTAGAATGAATGGGAGTGAGTAGTTTAGGCAGTCACGCAAAATGTCCCTGATGAAGTGAGAATTATGTCCCTTAATGTAAGTGAGACCTTACATGAATCATAAAGATAAGAAGTGCTAGTCCATGGGGTCCCAGGACCTCCTTGTCCTGGTGAATGCAGAAAGATCTGTTTTTGCACTAGTCCATACGTAATGAGTGACTCCTCTGAGAACAATGATCCTCTAGAAGACTCTTGTTTAAATAAAATATTATTTATAAGCTGAAACCATTAGGCATCATTGCCTTAGTATGAAGCCAGTCATCTGGTACTACTAAAGGGACATAAAAGGCCATTCAGTTCAGTTCAGTTCAGTTCAGTCACTCAGTCGTGTCCAACTCTTTGCAACCCCATGAATCGCAGCACACCAGGCCCCTCTGTCCATCACCAACTCCAGGAGTTCACCCAGACTCATGTCCATTGAGTCGGTGATGCCATTAGAGAAAGCCATTTGGAGACACATGGGGAATGGGTCTTTGCTGACAGTGGGAGCAAGATGGAGGGGGAGGGGGAATAGGCCTGGGAGTCTTGAGCTTTTGGTGCCAGATGAAACATATTTTCCAGTGTTGCTTACCATTGGTATATAACCTCCCTGATAAGTATGTTAAAGCAGCCATTTGTGAAGGCTCTCACAACCCTTCCCCAAATGAAGCTCTTCCAGCTCATACAGAGCTTTCCCAAGCTTCACTGCATTCGGAGTAGAATATAATGAAGTGGGGATGAAAGATGGGAACGTGGCAGAATCATATGCATGGGGCTTTGGTCTGTGTCCTTGGTGGTTGGCCTTCCAGGGGTTGATCTTCCTGTACCAAGAATTCATCTTTGGAAACAGTGGTGTCTGAGGGAGATAAAGAGTCCCTGTCACCAAGAAGAAATTTGGACAGAAATTTTCCCAAGAACTACAGAATTACATACTTACAGATATAACCTTTAGTGTGAATGTTGGCAGCCCAGAAGGGATCTGCTCAAGGAAAAGGCTGCATCAATGGCCTGGAAGACAGCTATTGGCAGGCTGAAGTCAGCTACCAACAGCTTCAATAGCAACAGAAAAGGGAAAACACAGCAGAGGGCAGGAACTAGAGCAAGCTAGAGAGGAAAGAGCCTAGGAGGGGACCTGCAGGTGGCAGAGAGAGCAAGGTCACAAGGACCTGTGGCAAGGGCAAAAACTCTCTCATAACAGAGTAACTTCTCTGAAGTTTTGGCAACATTTCAAAGAGAGAAAGACTTGGGTCCAGTGTTCACAAGCCTAGAACTCTCTCTGACTGCCTCTTAAGAAAGAACTGATGGCGATCACCAAACTTACATCAGGGCAGCAGTTTGTGACCTGGCGTGTCGTGTTTGACTACATTGGGTATCAAAATTTCCTCCATTTGCATATTAGAGGGAGTCATGACTCAGGTGACCACTTGCTATTTCCATAATAAAGAGATGTGAGGAAACATTTCCTGGAGCAGAAATCATCTGAATCCAGGTGTTCCTGCAGGTCATGTGCTGGTTGGGCTGCTGCTCAGGGAAGGGCGAGTTGCTCCCAGCTAGGCCTCCCACCTTCACTAACTTGTGGAAGAAAAGCGGATGTTATTGCTTCCCTGAAGGCGGGTATTAATGATGGCCTTCTAAAGAGGACAAGGATGCAATTGCATCCTTCACTCATATGTTACAAGGATTTGTGTGTGCATTCACTCTGTGATGAGAGTAATGGTTTCTACAATTAATCTCTTCTTGTGACCTACAACTTCTTTCTAAGATGTGCTTAGAAATGTTGCCACATACATTTTGTTTGTAGCTTTGTGTATTAAAATTAGGTGACAATAAGAACAAATACTAGAATTAAAATTCTACTTGTGAAATCATTATCGGGCTATAATTCTTTGCTTCTTTGAAGATTTCTTCTTTGGTTCTGGGACACTAGACTCTCCAAGTGTTCTGCCAATTGCACTGACCCCTCCTCCTTAGTTTCTGCTAGACCTCCCTCACCTGCCCTAACTTTTTCATCTGTTTCTACATTGATTTGCTTTGTCATCTCATTCATTGCACGACTTTAAATGCTACCTACATGTTGTCAACTTACAACTTTCTTTCTTTCTTTACTTCTCCAGTCCAAACTTCACACCTAAACTCAAGATTGATAAACCCACCTGCTTATTTAACCTCTATTTGACATCTACTACAGTACCCCCAGGACTTCCCCGATAGCTCAGTTGGTAAAGAATCTGCCTGCAATGCAGGAGACCCTGGTTCAATTCCTGGGTCAGGAAGATCCACTGGAGAAGGGATAGGCTACTCACTCCAGTATTCCTGGGCTTCCCTTGTGGCTCAGCTGGTAAAGAATCTGCCTGCAATGTGGGAGACCTGGGTTTGATCCCTGGGTTGGGAAGATCCCCTGGAGAAGGGAAAGGCTACCCATTCCAGTATTCTGGCCTGGAGAATTCCATGGACTGTATAGTCCAGGGGGTCACACAGAGTCGGACATGACTGAGCAACTTTCACTTTCACAGTACCCCCAAAGCCCCACCGAATTTTCTCTGTCCCAACTGTGATGACTCCATCCTTCCAGCTGTTCAGGCCCAAAGCCCGGGAGTTGATCTTCACTCTTGTGTTTCTCTCCAAATTCACATCACATTGTCAACAAATCTTGTTGGGTTTGCTTCTAACATGATTGCTTCCCACTTTCTTGACTGTTGTTCATATCTCCCTAGACTATGGGATCAGCCCTCCTTTCTCCCTGCTCCTGCCATGGACCCCAGTAGGCTCTTCCCAGATCAGCAAGCTGTTGAAAGGCAAGCCAGTGTGCTGCTGTTCAAAGGCAAGCCAGATCCCATCACTTTTCCATTCAAAGGCCTCCAATGGCTTCTCATGTTGCTCAGAGTGAAAGTCACAGTTCTCATGGGGACCACACAGTCCTCACTCACTCCATCCCCTATCCTCTCCACTGCTGTCACTGCCCTCCAGACACACTGGTCTCCCTGTGTGTCCAGCACACTCTGAATGCTCCTGCTTGGCAGTCTTAGATTTGCATTTCCCAGACTGCTTTGCCCAGACATCCATGTGGCATTTTCCTAAATGGCACCTTCTCCGTGCACCCTTCCCTATTTTAATTTATGATTTTCCTCCCTACCTTGGTTGTCCCTGTGCCCTTTCCCTGCCTTATTTTTTCACCATCATGCTCCTCAGCATCTAACACACTACTATATTGTTATAGATAACTCTTTGCTGTTATTTCTCTCCTCTCTAGATCTCCTCAAGGGCAGAGATTCTGTGTCATCCTCTGCTGTGTCCACACTGCCTGGGTGCTCAGGAAACTAGCTGATGCATAGGAGAAAGTTCTTCTCTCTTTAGGAAGACAATGCTTGAGACAAATCTTATCAACCAAAAATCTGATTAAAAAACTAGGCTTCTTGTATTGTGCCATGCACTCAGTAGGCATGCTCTAAAACACATTTGAATAGATGACATTTTTTATGGACTCTTATGAAAAAAGATAATTGCCATGTGAAAAACAAAACTAGGCATTTAAAAAAAAAGTTGCTCCAATGTTTTCTTGAACATCATTATTCATATTTGGGGACTGCTTGCCACTCAAAAATATTATTTTAGATGATGATATTTAGCTTTAGATCTGAGGCTTTCACAGCCAAGTTAATATATAATATTTAACTAACTTTGCAGCTTTTCAATCAGTTAAGCTTGATTTTTTTAATCTAGAAGATGAGTATGAAAATAATTTAAAATCAAAAAGAATAGTTTATTGATTAATTCTCGTGAAAATTATGTTTTACTACAATAGGTTTTCTCGGTATTAGTCAAAGGTTAGTGGTTCTATCGGAATAATTTCACCCCAAATAAAAATGCATGCCACATCCATATTTGGCTTCATAATGTCATTCTGCACCCAAAGAAGCAGAGCTTCTTGGAGAAATGGATGATTCCAAACCTGATGCAAGTGATGCCTAAGCGCTAAGAGGATTATGTCAAAAAGGATGCTAGAAGAGACTCTTCCTAGCCAATTTTGGGATAATTTGAGTATCAAAAAGAATAATGACAGAAGCTGTATATACAAACTGCTTTGACCAAAATCAGCAAAACAATAACTCCCTGTCACCAAAAAGAGAGAGAGAGAGGAGTGTGAAAAAGAAAGCCTCTTTTTAAAAAATACCAGCTAATATATGTAGGAGGAATGATGGAATTAGAAAATCAAAATTATCAAAATGCCAAATTATCATCCCCAAGGTTACTTGTTACTTACAAAGAGAAAGCATTAATTTTTCAGTGGAGAGAGATGGATGTTACCACCTGAACCAAGTGATGCAAAATTACTGATAGTGGAATATCTTCACCTTACCTTTCTCTGATATGGAACAAGAAAAACTAATGTACATAGCTTACATTACTATGAAATCTTCTTGCCACATAGCTGACTCTAATCAAGCCCCTAGATTTTGCTTCTGCTTTACAGGAAATATTCAGTATAAATGCACAAGCAAAACCTTGAAATGATCATGGGTATGCTACAGGATAGCAGCCTGGACTTTTCAAAAAAATCATAATCCCAGGGAAAAAAGAAAAGTAGAGAGACTATTCTAGTTGTAAAAATATAGAGATACAATAACCAAGCAATACAACATATAAAGTTAATTCAATACTGGATTAAAGTACTCTTCAAAGATATTCTTAGGACAATCAGAAAATTTAAATATGGAATGGATGTTAAATGATGTTATGAAATGATTTTTACTTTTCTTAGCTTTTCTTGTTTGATAATTTTATGGACATTAGGAGAACATCCTTATTCTTAGGAAATGATGCTGAGGTACAAAAGTTAAGTGGCATGATATTTGTAATTTATTTATAATGATTCAGAAGAAAAAACCAAATAGATGTGTGTGTATATATATATATATATGCATACCCACATCTATACATACACACACATACATATATATTTAGATATATATGCACAAACATGAAAATACTAAAAACTTGAATTTTGGTAAAGGGTACCTAAGTATTATACTATTCTTTTAATTTTTCTGTATTCTTGATTTCTTTTCAAAATAAAAGGGTGGGAAAAGCAAAAATGCATGTAAATTAACTCTAAAAACACACTGCTCCACTGATGTTTTGTCCTTTGATGGACTCTTTTAGGGATATGTTATTTGTGTTATGTCTCAGTAAATTCAATTGTAGTAGAAAACAGCAGTCACTATTAGGATGAAGAAAACTGAACTAGCTGTCAAGTCTTGGCTACATAACCCACTATCTAGTGATGGTGGGCAACTCACTTCTGACCCTTAAGGTTTCGTTGCCTCATTTGCAAAATAGGAATAATGTCCTGCCCACTCACAAGATACTAAGACATAATCGTGCTTTCAACCCAAAGTAATATATAGCTGAATTCCTTTTTCTTCTCCTGAAGTGTGAAAATAACTTCATGAAAGAAGATAATTTGACCCTAGGCGTTCATGAATGTCTTACCTTTTAGACCACAAAGTCTACACATGGCTGCAAACACTGTAGATTCCATTTCAATATTTCTGATGCCGGCATTATATGCTCTCTTCAAGTAATCTAAACCCTTTTCTCTGGAAAAAGAGCACAGTGCTCCATCGAGTCGACCCTGGCCTGAAAGAGAATGGAGAATGTTTAGCGACTTGATGTCCTCTCCAGTCGCTGTGGCATCACTAAGAGGCTTGCTGTCAGACCAAGTGCTCTGTGGCTAACTCAGATAAGATAAATCTAGCCATCTGAATCATCCTACCAGAGGACATGAGGCAAGATTGTGCCTAGCTCAAGCATCTCACATAGAGTGGGGTCTCCATGGCACTGAGCTCCCCAACTCTGGGGCAAGTAACCACTGAGTGGCCTCAGCAGCCAGCACTGTGCCCAGGGATAGCAGGATCTGAGGGTTGCTGGATGATCTGCCCTTTGAGGAAAATCTCAAGTTGCTCCTGTGACTGGCAGATGGCCCAGAAACAGTTGCTGCGGAAGAATATAATGCTCCAAGCCCCAGTGATGATCCTAAGCTATTCGAGGACTGGGAGGTTGGTTTGGATATTGCAGTTCCATCTGACCATCATGACCACGGTAGGTACATACAGACAGTTGATTTGTCAACCCTGTTCCCTGCCCATACCTCAGGCTGCACGCCAGCCTTTTGTGATCACGTTTTTCCCTTTTAGGATGCTCTCAGTGTTTATTTAGCACTTTTTCCACCTGCACCTATTAGTGGGGCCAGAGAAAAGGCAGATGCTATGACTCCACTGCACATGCGCTGGGGACAGACTTCACCGGGTCCTACCTCCAAGGGTGTCCTGTTGAAGCAGGGAGGCCAGTATACACTGTTATCCATATTGCACAATTCTCTTTTTTTGTCTCCCTTTCCTCTCCTTTTCCCCTTTCCTTTATGTTTCATGCTACTTCTACTCTGCCTACTTCTCCTGCACTCCTTGTAGCTGCCTGCTAACACCACTAATGAACCAATCTAAACTCAGACGTCCCACAAGTCAAGCAGGTAATGTCAATGAGGTGTGCCTGGTGGGGAGGGAGCAGCCTCACCTCACCTTCAATGAATACAGCCCCAGATGTGACTTGCCAGGGCGGCCATGCATAAATTATTTTATATTTTTAATATTATGTTATTATGTTATTTCAAGAAGCCCTAAATCTGTATATTTTTCATATGAAAAATCCAGAACGTATAAATGTTGGCAAAACAATTCACACTTTAAAAATACTGTGCAGCCCAAAGAAACATTGACTCCTACCTGTGCTCTTTGCAAGCTCTGGCTTAAACTCATTGGTGACCCTCCTAATGAAGGGACCAGTGGCCTGAGATGGAGTCTTTACCCTATCAGACCCAAAGCACCTCCTATTTTATAACACATATGTTGTGACAACACGTTTGCTAACCTGAAGTAACCTGTATAGATAATATAATGTATCTTCATACATAATTATTTATAATTCAATGTAATACTTTAAGTTTGATCCAAAGGGAAAAGAAAAAGAATTTAAAGTGAAGTAATATGTGGTTTAATGAACATACTCAGACACAGCTATATTACAAGATTTCTAGAATGCCCTCCAAGGAATGGTACCAGCCCTGGTTAGATTTTTCTTGTGGCATGAGCAGGGTCTGTCCCGGAACGCTTTTTCTCCTGGCCCCCCACCCCTTGTAGCAAGAACTGCTACTCAGAAGTCACCTTCAATTTGTCCCTAAACTTGATTTGAAGACATTTTACTCATGGCTGAGAGAGAAGAGAACTGATCTGAGACTATTCCATCCCTTCAAGATTTCCTCCTCCAAGTATTTCTCCTGATTTCCTGGTTCCCGCTCTTTAATAGGCACCTGCTTCTTTTCAAGGTACAGGTGAATGTACCTCAAAATGGCAGAAGCATAGACATTTATCCCCTTTCTCCAGTTTAAATTAAAGGTATAAACAGAGATAAGATTTTGCTAACATCACTAATTGCATAGAGTATCCAATTTGTTCTTGGAGGATTAAAACTCACTCTCAAAATAAATTCATTGTGTGTATATCTCTTCTGCTTATTATGTCCTTACATTTCTTTACTTTAGTAAGTTGAAAAGGCTGTTTCAGTGCCTTTTTAAATCCCCAACTATTAATTCTCTATGGTGAAGTTTTTAATATTAATTATAGGTTTGAATAACAAAATATTGCTGGTAATTTTCTGCTGCTTTCACAGTTTATAAATTCTTCTCACCTTCATAAAAATCATAAGTACACATCGTATGTCCAATGAGGGTTGGGAAGTTGGAAATTTCTTTGCTACAGTTGAATATTTCCTCAGCCAGTTCTTTGTCAAGTTCAGTACTTCTGGTGACAATGTTGTCCAAGATTACCTGTTCAAACCGGGGCTTAAAGAAGGAGTCTACAGCTTCATCTGTTATTACAACAGATCCAGGTGCAATCCCTGCAGTGTGGGAATAAATAGGTGGTTACAGAAGAATGTCACTTAGAGTTGACTTGTGACACATAGTATATAATATAATCTCTTCTTCCAGCATTAATTAATGCTAGTTGCTAATGATTCTGTGGACTTTCAAGTTTTAAATTATTTTCTTTTCCAAATGCAATTAATAGTAACATTCCAAACAGGCATTTACATTTGCTGTCTTTCCAGATTCACATTTACAATGTGATGGGGTTTAGATTTCAAGATAAACATGACTCTTGGGCATGCAAATTAGTATTGGCCTTCGGGCTCAAATTTGAATAAATTAGGTCAGGAATAAACTAAGTGAGACTGCCAGCAAGTAGCCTTCATAAAGTGATGTGACTACTTGATATTTAATCTTCTCTGCAACTCTTTGATTACTATAATTTCTTTGCATCACTGTCCTCTCTTCCATTTGATCTTCATGACATCCATTCCCTCCTCCCCTCTCCTACCCCATGTAAATTAGGCCTCTTGTCTGACCTTCCATTGCTACAAAGTCTGGTTTGCTCTTGGGACTCAGGAACTCAAGTCTCTGGGACTTGAGAAACCATTTTCTGACAACTGTTATTCCCCTGGCCTGATTCGCTCTCTCATCCTCCCCCATGCACTTTCATCAGACTAACTCCAACCCATTTTTCAAGTGTCAGTTTAAATCACTTCCTTCAAAAGATCTGAATCCACAGTGGGGTATGGGGAGGTCTAAAAGGTCACACAGATAGATTACATTCAATTTCCCCAGGATGGCTTTCCATGGTGGCTCAGATGGTAAAGAATCCACCTACAATGCAGGAGACCTGGGTTCAATCCTTGAGTTGGGAAGAATCCCTGGAGAAGGAAATGGCAAACCCACTCCAGTATTCTTGCCTGGGAAATCCCATGGACAGAGGAGCCTAGCAGGCTATAGTCCACGGGGTCACAGACAGTTGGCCATGACTGAGTGACCACACTTTCTTCACTAGATTCTCTCTGTCCTAAGATTCATTACACTTTTCATAATTCTTCATTTGTTTGTCTGTTATCCTGATAAAACATAGGCTCTATAAAGGCAAGAGCAGTATTTGTCCTCTGTTTTCTCCTTGGTAGTATTATGCCTATCACATTATAGGTTTTGTTGTTATTCAGTCACTAAGAATCCAACTCTTTGTAACCCTATGGACTGCAGTACACCAGGCTCCTCTGTCCTTCACTAAGATCCATAATTTGCTCAAATTCATGTCCATTGAGTTGATGATACAATCTAACCATCTCATCCTCTGCCACCCCTTTCTCCTTTTGGCTTCAATCTTTCTGAGCATCAGGGACTTTTCCAATGAGTCAACTCTTCAAATCAGGTGGCCAAAGTACTGAAGCTTCAGTTTCAGCAGCAGTCCTTCCAATGAATATTCAGAATTGATTTCCTTTAGGATTGACTGGTTTGATCTCCTTGCAGTTCAAGTGACTCTCAAGAGTCTTCACCAGCACCACAATTTTTTTTTTAAGCCCAGGTCTTTATTTTTACATCCATCAGGCCATGAATCCATAGAGAATGGGCTCCAGTAGTTCGGGTTCCTTTCCATTGGTCCTCACGAAGTGTACTTCTCTGGGTAGGGCAGGCTGGCACTTCAGTTGAACCCAAGTTCCTTTCTCTTTGGCTTCCTTCTTTTTCTGATCATTTTCCTTCACACATTTCAGGAAGCTATCTCAGCTCTTCGGTTGCTTAATATGCTCTGCTGCTGCTGCTAAGTCGCTTCAGTCGTGTCCGACTCTGTGCGACCCCATAGACGGCAGCCCACCAGGTTCCCCCATCCCTAGGATTCTCCAGGCAAGAATACTGGAGTGGGTTGCCATTTCCTTCTCCAGTGCATGAAAGTGAAAAGTGAAAGGGAAGTCGCTCAGTCGTGTCCGACTCTTAGCGACCCCATGGACTGCAGCCCACCAGGCTCCTCCGTCCATGGGATTTTCCAGGCAAGAGTACTGGAGTGGGTTGCCACTGCCTTATGCACATTAATTCTCTTGGCAAGAATCTTTCCCTTAACTTGTTTGTTTACAATGATGCCAACATAATGCTGGGTAAAATTGTAGACTCTCCCAGTTTTTCCATGGTAACATTTGTGGGGCATTCCTTTTTCAACAGTACCCATTCCCTTGATATCCACGATATCATCCTTCTTGTAGATTTGTATGTATGTGGCCAAAGGAACAACTCCATGTTTTCTGAAAGACCTAGGGAACATGTAGTGGGTGCCCCTCCTCTTTGCCTTTGTGTTGGTTATTTTTGTGATTTACTGGAAGGTGGCAGTTCCAGCCGAAAGGGCAGCACCACAATTTGAAAGCTTCAGTTATGGCGCTCAACCTTCTTTATGGTCCAACTCCCACATCCATACATGACTACTGGAAAAACCATAGCTTTGACTATATGAACCTTTGTTGGCAAAGTGATGTCTCTGCTTTTTAATATACTGTCTAGGTTTGTCACAGCTTTCTTTCCAGGGAGCAAGTGTCTTTTTATTTCATGGCTGCAGTCACTATATACAGTGATTTTGGAGCCCAAGAAAATAAAATCTGACACTGTTTCCAGTTTTCCCCCTTCTATTTGCCATGAAGTGATAGGATCGGATGCCATGATCTTAATTTTCTGAATGTTGAGTTTCAAGCCAGCTTTTCCACTCTCTTCTTTCACTCTCATCAAGAGGCTCTTTAGTTCCTCTTCATTTTCTGCCTTTAGAGTGGTATCATCTGCATATCTGAGGTTATTGATATTTCTCCTGGCAATCTTGATTATAGCTGGTGATCTATCCAACCCACTGTTTTGCATGATATACTCTGCATAACGGTTAAAGAAGCAAGGTGACAATATATAGCCTTGTCATACTGCTTTCATAATTTGGAACCAGTCTTTTGTTTTATGTCCAGTTCTAACTGTTGTTTCTTGACCCCCATACAGATTTCTCAAGAGACAGGTAAAGTGGTCTGGTACTCCTATCTTTTTAAGAGTTTTCCAAGTTTGGTGTGATCCACACAGTCAAAGGCTTTAGTGGAGTCAATAAAGCAGAGGTAGATGTTTTTCTGGAACTATCTTGCTTTCTCCATGATCCAGTGAATGTTGGCAAGTTGATCTTTGGTTCCTCTGCCTCTTCAAAACCCAGCTGGTAAACCTGGAAGTTCTCAGTTCACCTACTGCTGAAACCAACTTGAAGGATTTGGAGTATAACCTTGCTAGCATGTGAAATGAACTCAATTGTATGGTGATTTGAACATTCCTTTAGTATTGCTCTTCTTTCAAATTGGAAGGAAAACTGACATTTTCTAGTCCTGTGGCCACTGCTAAGTTTTCCAAATTTGCTGACATGTTGAGTGCAGCACTTTAACAGCATCATCATTTAGGATTTTAAATAGCTCAGCAGGAATTCTGTCACCTTCACTAGCTTTGTTCATAGTGATGCTTCCTAAGGCCCATTTGACTTCACATTCCTAGATGTTCGGCTCTAGGTGAATAACCACACCATCATGATTATCTAGGTCAGTAAGACCTTTTTGTATAGTTCTTCTGTATATTCTTGCCACTTCTTCTTAATCTCTTCTGCTTCTGTTAGGTCCTTACCATTTCTGTCTTTTATCATAGTGGTTCAGTTGATAAAGAGTCTGCCTGCAATGCAGGAGACCCAGGTTCGATCCCTGGGTCAGGAAGATCCTCTGGAGAAGGGAATGACAACCCACTCCAGTATTTTTACCTGGAGAGTTCCATAGACAGAGGAGCCTAGCAGACTGTAGTCCAAGGGGTCACTAAGAGTCAGACACAACTGAGCGACTTTCACTTTCACTTTTCATCCTTGCATGAAATGTTCCCTTGATATCTCCAATTTTCTTGAAGAGATCCTAGTTGATCTCCCTGCTTTTTTCAATTTAAGCCTGAATTTTGCAATAAGGAACTGGTGATCTGAGCCACAGTCAGCTCCAGGTCATGTTTTTGCTAACTGTATAGAGCTTCTCTGTCTTTGGCTGCAAAGAACATAATCAATCTGATTTCAGTATTGACCATCTTGTGATGTCCATGTGTAGAGCTGTCTCTTGGGTTATTGGAAAAGGATATTTGCTGTGACCAGCATCTTCTTGTGAAAAAACTCTGTTAGCATTTACCCTGCTTCATTTTGTACCCCAAGACCAAACTTGCCTGTTATTCTGGGTATCTCTTGATTTCCTACCTTTTCATTCAATTCCCCTATGATGAAAAAGGCATCTTTTTTTGGTGTTAGTTCTAAAAGGTCTTGCAGGTCTTCATAGTATCAATCAACTCCAGCTTCTTTGGCATCAGTGGTTGGGGCATAGACTTGGATTACTGTGATGTTGAATGGTTTGCCTAGAAATGAATCAAAATCATTCTTTTGTTTTTGAAGCTGCACACAGGTACTGCCTTTGGGACTCTTATTGCCTATGAGGGCTACTCTCTTTCTTCTAAGGGATTTTTGCACTCAGTAGTAGATATAACGGTCACCTGAATTAAATTCGACCTTTCTGTTCCATTATAGTTCACTGATTCCTAAGATGTCGATGTTCAATCTTGCCATCTCCTGCTTGAACACCTCCAGTTTACCTAGATTTTTAGACCTAACATTCCAGGTTCCTATGCAATATTATTATTCACAGCATGGAACTTCACTTTCACCACCAGATATATCCACAACTGGGTGTCATTTCCGCTTTGGCCCAGCCACCTAATTCTTCCTGGAACTAATAGTAGTTGCCCCCTGCTCTTCCCCAGTAGCATATTGGACACCTTCTGAACTGGAGGGCTCATCTTCTGGTGTCATATCTTTTTGCTTTTCTTTTTGCTTTTTCATATTGTTCATGGCGTTCTCGTGGCAAGAATACTGGAGTGGGTTGCCATTTCTTCCTCTAGTGTACCACGTTTTGTCAGAACTCTTCACTATGACCTGTCCATCTTGGGTGGCCTTGCATGGAATGGCTTATAGCTTCATTGAGTTATGCAAGCCCTTTTGCCACAACAAAGCTGTGATCCATGACACATTATAAGTACTCAGTAAAAACTCATTGAGTGAGTGAAACGTTTCCATAGAGATGCCATAGACACAGATCTGCAAACTACAACTCATGGGCCAGATCCAGTCCATCTTTGTAAATAGAGTTTTATTGAAACACAGCCACATTCACTCATTTGCATATTTTTAATGATTGTTTCCACACTAATGGCAGAGTTCAGATGTTGCAACAGAAACCGTATGGCTTGCAAATCCTAAAATATTGATTATGTGACTTAGTGTAGAAAAAAATTACAAACCCTTACCATAGTGCCTAGCCATATCCTTCTGGGTTCTTAATAAATTCAAACATTGTCAACATGTGGTTAATTTAGAAAATCCAGGTAGAGACCCAAAGTAGACTATGATGATAGAACCTTGGTAGGTCAAATACTTTTTAAATAAATCAAAAAAGTAGCTTCTTGAATTATTTACAATGTCCTAAAGACAAGAAAGTGACTGAGAAGGAAACTGAAAATGTGGACATCAATAATGAAATTATTCACATGCCATCCTAATATTTAGATGCATTGGAACATTTATGTCCCAGTTAAAGGCTAATGTACTATTTACTATTTATTCAAGTACTTGATCATCATCAAGTTTTATTGGCTCATTTAAAGAATGGAAACATAAATTGGGGGAGAAACAAGTTACACCTTCTTCATCTCCAAATCAATGTTTCATAAGACAAAACAAACAAACACATCTTACCAATAAGCTAAGAATTCTTAGTGAGACCAGAACTTCAAAATGATAGATATCCACAAGAGCACGTTGCTTTAATTTCCCACAATCCATAGCCCTTCATTGTGCTGCAAGGGATGTATGTATCATGAAGCAAGACACCTAGAGTCCATGACCATAAGCTGGATGGTCAGTAGGGTACCTGGCCCACACTGGACACTTGCCAATATCACAGGGAAACCTCAGCGCTCAGGATGGTACACTGCATGGGCACGTGCTGCACAGACAGATCCTTGTATCCCACAACTCAAGAATTCTGAGCACTTTTTATAACAACATTATCCATTTCATCCCCAAATGCCTCATTTCCTACCATTGCCTATTTGGCATAACATTGGCTAAATAACCATCCAGAAGGATGCCTGATCTAACAATGATTGCTAACATTCTCCTTCTCTTTCCAAATGAACATCCATAGATGTCCTTTAATCCACCTGTGAGGGTCTTGGATGGACTTTATTCCTGTACAATAGCTGTGGAAAGGACATGATTTTTTTTTAACATGTTGGTTTCCAGTGAAGCACAACTTAGCCACCTGTGTAATTGTAAGACCAAATTTTTGTTAATAATTCCCAGCTTAAAAAAAAAAAAAATTCCCATTCAGTCCTGTCACTCTGTCAACCCAAGCTTTTCAGGTACAATGCCCTGCTCTGTTTGCATTTCTTGACATAGTAGAATCATCCTCTCACAAGATCTGCTCCTGAGGAAACGGTAGATATATTAACAAGGCTCCTGACCAGTTGCCTGGCCGGCCGAGGAGTAAGGGAGGAGGCGAGGTGCTGAGAAAAACTTTGGAAGCGTCACCCAACTCTTCCCTAACAGCCTGGCCTGATGTCTTCTGGTATGTCCATGTAGAAAAGACCCAGACCAAGCCAAGTAAAGGGTAGTCACTGATGTGAGCTAAAAGCAATGTTTTCCTGAGAACTATTGACATCTTACTTAGCTGATAAACAAAGCAAGTCTTAGTGATTTTTTTTCACTTGAAAGCACTTATTTCTGTCACTTATAAAATTTTTAAGCCTCAAAATGCATGCTAACCCTTGAAACTTACTCTTATCCTCAAAACAAATTTCCTAGCAGTTGTTCCACTCTTCCCCTTAAAAACACCTAAGCCTATTTTGGCAATAGGCAGTGTGAGATCTCACTCCAGGTTTCCATGCAGGTAAAAAGAGAAAGATTATACATACATATATATGTACATACACATATATATATATATACATATATATATACACACACACATTTCTTTAAATTCCTTTAGTTTTCTCTAAGTTTAAATTTCCAAATTGCCTCAAGCTCAGCCTCCTGACACTTTTCAGCCCATCTGGGTTTCAGCGGGACTCTGGGTATGTTGGTATGCTTTGGCAGCTAGTTACCCTGTACAGAACCACTCCTTGAATTTATTAGTATAGTATAGAAATCAGTTCATCTCACCTATTCCCCCTGATGTGCCGATTCTGATAATGATAACGTCAGAGCATCGGGCATGGTATAGTAATTTAATGAGTTCATGAAGCATAATAGAAATGGAGGGGATGCCCATGCCATGCTGTGGAGAGAAAAGGGAAAGTCATTATACATCTCGCAGACTGATACACGCACAGGACATATTTTCTTCCTTCATTACAAGTTAACAGCCTGCAGATAAATTTACATAATCATTATGACTTTGCCAAAGCGGAGAAAAACGTAAGTCAGCTCTAACTGACGCCCACATGACATGCTGATAGATGGGTCCATCTGTGATGATCAAAGAGAGGCATCTCCCTGCCAGTTAAACTGAGTTCAACCCTCATTGTCAAGAGCAGAAGGTGGGGACAGTGTGGTGTACTGGTGTGTCAGGGCAGTGCCATTTCTGGGCTTTTCACAGTGAGTCTTTGAAAAAGAGCTTTTTGCAAGATTGACTTGATTTCGAGGAAATATAGATTTGGCTGCCATGTATTTAGTCCTTTTCCACCATACTAAATGAAAGAGTAAATCCATTTCATTGCTCTCATGTGTCCATGTTCATTTGCTGGTAATTCTGTGTGAGCTTTGAAAGGTACAAAGTTAGAGATATGAGTTATACCTACACCTAAAAATTGGAGCATATACTAAATGTGTGCATGCCTGCTAAGTCACTTCAGTTGTGTCTGACTCTTTGCAACCCTATGGACTGTAGCCCACGAGGCTCCTCTGTCTTTGGGATTCTCCATGAAAGAATACTGGGGTAGGTTCCCATGCCCTTCTCCAGGGGATCTTCCTAACCCAAGGATCATACCCACTTCTCTTATGTCTCCTGCATCGGCAGGTGGGTTCTTTACCACTAACGCCACTTGGGAAGCCCATACTAAATGTGTAGGTGAGATTAAGTTGTTGAATAAGTTGCTATAGCTCATGACTGCAACCCTGTCTTCCTCAGCATTTGGGAAAGTAGAATCATTGTCATAGAATAAAGATCAACACAGGTTAGAGGATTTGGCCATTCTTGGCATTTACAATATGTTCTAATAATGTTCTAGAAAGATCCTCCATGCTGGAATTTGTGGTAGATGGAGCTAAGTTTCAAATCAGTTTCTATTTCATTTCTAACATAATGCCAGAAAGTCAAATGTGGTCTTCAGTATTCTACTCAGGCACAAAGACTTTGAATGCACGAAAGCACCAGGGGCATCTTGGCAGTTAGATGATGGCTTCCACTAATTCTTCATTAACAAATCTGGAAAACCACTGCAGCCACGGGCACAATACTTTCACCTGAGTTCCCTTTTTCTCATCATGAATATTAAACTACAGAAATTTTGAACCTTTGGACTTCCTATTTTTGGTTGCCACAGAATATGTTCTGACTTCCAAATGCATCATAAGTCTCCGAGAGGCCTGAATCAAACCTACGTTAATTGTATGTCCAAGATTAATGAGTCTGGGCTCTGCCACTAATGAGTAAACTCTCTAAGTCTCATTTCCTTGATTATAATTGAAGAGAATGAACCATTATTTGATCTGTTAGTGAAAAGTGAAGTCGCTCAGTTGTGTCCAACTCTTTGCAAACCCATGGATTGCAGCCTAAGAGGCTCCTCTGTCCATGGGATTTTCCAGGCGAGAATATTGGAGTGGGTTGCCATTTCCTTCTCCAGGGAATCTTCCCGACCCAGGGATCGAACCCAGGTCTCCCACATTGTAGGCAGACGCTTTACCGTCTGAGCCACCAGGGAAGTCTATTAGGTTCCTCCTAAATCAGATACTTGATAGGTTTATGATTATCACTTTATATATGGCATGGTAATAAAATGACAAATGGGCTTGTGTATTTCTACTGAACTCTCTCTCTGTCTCTCTCTCTCTCAGATACACACACACACACACACACACACACACAGAGACCTCAGCAGCTTTTGGAGAGGAAGAATTTTCAAAGAAGGGATCTCAACTGGAAATCCTCTTTCTGCCTACTGAGGCTCATTTCCAATTGGCTGACCTCTTTGGGCATGATACATATTTCAGTTCTTTTTCTGACAGGCCAAGAGTATCAGTCACTGCTGTTTTTATATCTGAAGTTTTACTACTTGTTTATGATAGTTTCTCATTTTTATAAATTTTACCTTTTTGTCATTTCCCATTTATTGTGCAAAAAAGGACAAATAGTTGTAGTCTAAAAGTCAAACAAAAGTAAGACAAAATATGCCACGATCAGGGGGTATTCAGTTTTTTCTAATGTAGATATTCTATAATTGTTGGCTAAACAAATACATGAATGAATGGTTTCTCCCATTCAAGTCCAAAGCAGGTTTCATGTGTTTTGACCCAGAGGAGAGATCAGCTTGGCTGTTCCACTAGTGTTGTATAGTTTTCCCTTCTGCAGTCCAGGCTTGTAGCCATGATCATCCATTTTTCCATCTCCAGAGTGATTGAGGAAAAGTAGTTATCCCCTAGTGCAGGAGTCATACATAATGCAGCTCCTTAGAATTGTCACACGCCATTGTAGATTCTTCCCTTGTCATCTGATGTGGTTAACTGTCTCCTTATGGGGGCTTCAGTGTCTAGATATGTACAGCCTCAGAACTGTTGTTTCAAAAAACAGCCCTGTGGCAGAGAGACCCACTTGGAAGGCAAGCTGGGTACACATACATTTACACTTGGCTAAGTGTATGCTATCCTGGGCCCAAGAGGGAAAGAGGCCTTGTGTTCCCTAAGAGTGCAAGTCATTCCACTTTCATATTGTTCCAGGACACTGTGTGTCCAGAGCTGTTAGCATGTTCTAATACAGGAGAGCAATTTACAAGATCTCCATAGAAAAGCATTAGCAGCTTTTCAGCAAGCTTAGTATAGTGTTAAATGGCACCACTTTGGTAACCCTGAAAATCAGACCCTGTGTACTAAAAGCCCAACATTCCCAAAGTTGGATAAGACATAGAGGAGAAAAAAATTGCTGGTGGCTTATTAATCAGTTACAAACTAAAGAGAGGAAGTGTGCTTTGAAGGCTTTTTCCCCTAATTTGCATAGCTTAGTGGTAACTAATAAAGTATACCAAAGTGGCACAGAATGTTATTTTCTGCCCCTAGAACTTTTTCCAACTATGAATGTCACACCTGGACACTTCATTTAACTGTGTGAAAATGCAAAGAAGGAGAGGAAAAGAAACTCCTATATTTGGAAGGTCCTACTTTCTTTTGCTAGCTTGTGATGACTACGTGACATGCAGCTATTAGAGTACTTACACTGATGGAGAGCACGGGACCAATTTTGTACATACAATATCTGTCTGTCCCAGCACAGATATCCTTGATGTCCTCTTCACTGTCCGTCAATCTAAGCTCCTTGTGCATAAACAGTGCAAATGCTTTCATTCTGTTGGGGCTTCCACCAACACAGACAAACTGATAATAAAAATAAACAATTACCCACCTAAGTACCTGAGATAAAAGGCAAGGGTCATCTTTCAACTTTAATATTGTTATTTCGTTTTCCAGTTATATACTTAAGGATATATGTAGACATTCTGGGTTAATGTTCATGAGTTAAATAATTGGCATCATTAACCGGTAAATAAGGCAACCAGAAAAAAAGTTTGATGTACTTAATTTGTAAAAAAAAGATAATCACATAATAAAAATAAGTGTTGATTTTGTTCAAGTGGGTGTTTTTGTCACAGTGAATATCAACCAGCATCTTAAGTTTATACAGGCCACCTGTTGTTGGGCGTTAGTGGGTTACAGGCTTAACATGGCAATACCGAGGACATGGAGTGCAAGTAATATAAGAGCAACCATAGGAGAATGACGAGTTTAGATATGTTTTCTGATTCCACCCTCCCAATCATATGTTTTTATTGTGAAATACACAATGTTAACATGAAACTTAAAAGAAAGCAGAAGGCTTTCCAACTTCTCATTCAGAAGAAATCCTCATGGAACAAGCCTTATCATTGAAGACTAAAAATCTCAGTATGGTATTTCATCACTTCCAATGATTTGGTTTTATTTTTGTCTTATTCATTCACATTTTAACATCTTTGAAATTACAATATGTGTTGCAGTCAAGAGTGTCAAATCTAATAAAGTACAGTAATAAAATTGTCTGGTAATTGCTTGTGCAGTAGCCTGGTAGGGGTACATCAGCCCCAGGGCTGAGAGAGGTGGATGCCAGAGACAGGATGGGCATGACCTAAGTGTAGTGTGGATGAGCAGCCAGCTTTGTGGGGACCAGTGCTCAGCAGTGGGATGATGAGTGGCAGCAGGTATCAGAAACCCAGTGAAGCATAGTCCACAGAAAGGTACCAGCTGCAAAGTCATTCTGGAATCTGAGCTGAGTGGTAAAGTGCACAGAGTCTGAAGAAGCCCTGGGTCGTAGAGATATGGAAACATAGTGGTTAAAGGACTGCCCTTTGAAGTTAGAGAAGCCTGGTTTTGTATTCCAATTCCGTTTCTGATTACGAAGCTTATTCAGTGTTATACATGTAATCTCTATGTGCCTCAGATCATCATCACCAAAACAGGAAAAAAAAATACAGTCCCTTTTGAGGATTTTGTTGAGTGTGATAGAGGACAAAGCCAGGCACCTTCTGAGTGGTCAACAAATGGTAACTTCCATCTTTCATAGAGCAATTTCCTAGCCCTGCTTTTAGCTTGGTTATGTGTTTCTGTATTTGCATAATTTTTGCAAATGAAGCTGGTTCAAATCCAGCAAGGAAAAGGCAGCTGGTGCTGCCTGACTGATGCAGGCAGTGTTGGGCAGAGCTTCAGAAAGATTGTCGATGAGGTCTCTCACAGGGATGAAGAGTATTTGCCTAAGGAAATACCTAACTGAGGTTGTAGAGTTAGGTGCCCAATTCACAAACGATTTACTGTGAATCATGGGTGGTCCATTACATGATGCATTCTGTTTCCATTTAGCAATAATTCCTATGCCACCCTCATTCTCAATTATGGGATGTAATTACCCTTTTATCCAGGTCCTCTGCTTCTCTTCTACTCTCGTTATTGTCTTTTCTGTGCCTTCTTACAAGGCTCTCGGTTGGGGCCTAAAGTTGGTATGAACTGTAATGAAAGGTAGCTTTCAAGCCTGAGTAGCAAAGAGGATAAGGCTATGGTCTAAGGTGAGTTTTTGAATTATTATTGATTATTCATGAAATTTTCCCCTTGTGGGTATGGATAGTTAAGACTTGGCTCAAGATCTAAGTACAAGGAGGTCATTTTTGTTGTCATTGTTTCCTTTTTACAAAATACAGTAGTTTGAAAATAACCTCATGTGGCACCATAAATGTAAATTACAGCTATTCAGATTGACCATAAAACCAAAACAGATGTTGGGATAGCTTGCGGTTTGAATTCTTCTTTGAACGTAGATATTGCTGTAATCAATGGGAATTTCTGAATGTTTCTGGAGACATAAAGATGATAAGTATAGACAAAGGCATTTTTGTTCTTAATGAGTTATTTCTAAATCAGACTTACTAAATATCACCTCTGGACACAATTTTCAGTCTGGTTGCTTTGATGAGAAGTAAAATACAACTGAAGACCACCAACCAACATTAACCTTAAGCAACACTTTCTGTGATTTATGCTCCCCTCAATGATGATATGTCCTGGTTTTATCAAAGGAGATAAAATTGTATTGGCAAGGAGTCTAAAGCATTGCAAAACTGTGTCAAGGACTTGCCCTAATGACTGCCAGCATGAGCTCACTTTCAAATATGCCTACTGTTTTGAAAGATTTAGGTTTGCCATGTTGTATTAATCTAGTCCTATTTCAGTATATGTATTTCGTATGTTAATAAAGGAGTAAAAAGACTTAAAATACACATATATAGTGGTATAATGCTTTTCCATATTACTTGAAATTTCTAGGGAGAGAATGGAGAGTACCAGTTAGTGATTTTATAAAAGATACATTTGGAGGCTGAATTTGAGTAGATAACTTCTAAAGATCCCCCACTATATTTTCAAATGATTGATTGAGTCAAGTCAGTACGACAGAAGACATTAGCTGCTCACCAAAGCTATTTCCCCTTCTTTCTGGGTACACTACTAAATGTAACTTTCCAGCCTTCTCTTCAGTTAGATGAGGCCATATACCTGAGTTCCAGCTGCTAGAATGTGAACAGAAGTGATGAGTGTCACTTCGAGTTCTCACCCATAGAAATCTCCCAGTAATGATCCTATAGATTGTCTTCCATGTGTCTGCTGAATGGGTGTTGACACCCAGGCACTCCTTGCAAGGCACCCCTTGACGATGACAGAGCAACAAGATGAAAGAAGTCTGGATCCTTAATCACCAGTTGGAGGAAACCCCCCACTGACCAGGGGCACTCACTGTGAGTGAGAAACAAACTTACATTGTGTTATGCCACTGATATTTTGAAGTAGCAGCTAACAAAGCCCTTTAAGTACAGTAAGTAAGAAAATGAAGAAAATAGAGATCATTTCAATGATTAAAATTTTTAAGTTTTAAAATTTTACACACTCAAAGTTCTTCTTTTCTTTGAACGTAGTAGTATTAATAATGATCATCTCTGTGAAGATAAGGCTAAGTTTTCAGGTGTTGATGGGTTATGTCCTCTCTCCTTACCTAGGATGGCTATCCTGGAATTTAAGTGAGTCATGCAATTGAACCTAGTATGTTCTCAATCAAAGATAAGAATGTAACTGGAAGGAGGCAAGTTTCTGAGAAGAGCATTAATAAATATATCATACTTTACCTGCTGCCTCTAAAGAATACATTAAACATCCAGTTCAGATTATTTGAAGCTACATTACTTGCTCCCCAATCTACACAAACACACACACACACACACGTTTGCCTCCTAGCCATCCAAATGGCCCAATCAATAGAGTGGTTCTCTGGTAGAAATGTGTTTTAAACCAGAGCATGTCTTTTTATCCAAAAGAGAATCACTGAAGTGGCCCAGAACCAAGAGGGTTGTGAATTTTTAAGATTGGATAGTGGTTATGACAAAGTGTAAGAATGAGTGCTGATAAAAATCTAGTCAGGCAGAAGAGAGAGAGATACCTAGATATGTGAATAATAGATCATGTTCTGTCTCAAAAACATGTCTTTTTAATTAGATGTGCACCTTAGTTTATTAATTATGATGGATCATTTAATTAATCAGAGTTATCTTTATATAAGGGTCCTGGAAAAATTGTGAGGCATGAACCTCAAACCTAACATCTGAATTCAGATAAAGTCTGGTTAATGAGTATCACAGACAGCCTTGATCAATTTCTCTTAGAGCATAAATATCAGAAACAACAGTAGGAATAGAGGTTACATTGAAAAGATGAAGCAAAAGATTGAGGGATGCCATGAAAGGGCAAGGAGTAACTGATTGCAGGGGAGTAAGGAAACAGGCAGGTCACATCAGATCAGCCTGTATCTTCACACCTGTGCCATAGGAGCAACGGGAGGGGAGGAAGCAATTTAACACCTACTGTTAATGAGCATCATAGATTGATTTCTTCACCCCCCTCTTCCCGCTTTCGTTCCTTCTCCTCCTTATTCATGTACCTAATATCCTCCTCCTCTTGCTCCCCTTTCTCCAGTGCCCCTGCCAATTAATGGACTATTCTCAGTTACAACGACTCAAAGAGCCTACCTAGAGCAGTAGGCAAGAATCCTGGAAACTGGACAAGGCCTAGCACTGCCACTATATGGCATAACTTGTTAACCACCTTTGACCACTCAAACTCAATTTCCTTATTTTATGGAGGAAATGAATATCTGCTATACCCACTTAACCGAGGGAATGTGAAGATTTGAGATAGTGGATGTGTGAATTTTCATTTATGTTCTTATAATTGCTAAAGGAGTGAATAAAAGTCAGCTGAAAACTGCACAGTTCTCTAGTAGTGGGACTGTGATTCAGTGTAGGCCTTTTAGAGCACACAAATCTTTTTTTTAAGTTCGTATATGGAATAGATAATGAACGAGAGCCTAGTACATAGTACAGGAAACTCTACACAATGCTCTGTGGTGACCTAAATAGGAAGGAAATCCAAAAATGAGGGGATGTATATATACATGTAGATTTATAATTCACTTTGCTGTACAGCAAAAATTAACACAACATTGTAAAGCAACTATACTCCAATAAAAATTAATTTAAAAATAAGTTTATTCCCTTTGATCCCTTCCGTAAATCATCTTAAAGAAATAGACTTATATGTGAAAAAATTTTAGGTACAAAAATATCCATTTGAGTGCTGTTTATGATGGAAAATACTTGAACATGAAAGCCAGTTTTAGACTATATAATGTATGGCACAGGCACTTGGCATCCATAAAAACTGTTTCAAAGAGACTATTGTAATATGGGGAAATATTAATGACATCAAGTTAAATGAAAAACACAAGATGTAAAGTTATGTAATTCCAACAATTATAAAATCTACTTATTAAAAAAGTTTTATTTTTTAATTTAATTTATTTATTTTAATTGGAGGCTAATTACTTTATAATATTGTATTGGTTTTGCCATATACCAACATAAATCCACCATGGGTATACACATGTTCCCCATCCTGAACCCATCTCCCTTTTAAAAGAAAAGAAAATAAGTTGATGGCATCTATGTCTAGGAGTAGGAGTTTTTCTTAGGTGTGTTTTTTAAAGTCATTATTCTTTTTTATATTTTTCCAATTTTAAATAGTGAATATGAGCCACTTTTATAATTAACATATACATTTAAGATAAAATAGATAATACAGACATACAATTTTCCTAGTAAAATTCCATAAACATTTTTTCTCATAATATTGTCTTATGAAATAACAAAAATCTTAATAATATGAAATGTTGAATAATGCTTGTTTTCAGGAAGTGGTAGATCCTATTGTTAGTTCTGTTGAGTTATTTCATGGTTTGATAAAATGAAGATTAGTGAGGTTCATCTATAAATAAAGATGTTAAACAGTGAACTGAATCATAATGAATTCTGAACACCTCAGCAGGATTGTCAGTAAAGTCAGATTTATCTCTAGAGGCCAGAGAAGTCAAATAACAATGTTTGCATTAGATTTAGTTTGGGAACTTTTGTGTCTTGTTGAGGTGGAAATGATTGTTTATGACATACACAATCTAAATTGTTTCAGAGAATGAGCCTGACTTTGGTTCCTATTGGACCTCTGACATTTCTCTAGCCAAAAGAGTAATGTTTATGTTAGGAAAATAAGGAGAAATATCATCAGAGGAAATTAAATTGTTTTCCCTAAAGTCAGAAATATTTTACCTTTACATCCCCAAACATTTCTGGTAGGTTGTGTGTTTTTGTTCCTAAATCCAAGTGATAGAGAACATCTTCATCCATAGAGTCCAGGTAAGGATTTTTAACATGAACAAAACTTTTTCTGAAAAAAAAAAAAATAATAATAATAGTACAAACATGTAAAGGAATCTGGAGAGATACCACACAAAAGAGAAATATCATTCTACATCTGTGATAACCACAAGCCCAAATATTGGACACAAACCTTTGTTTAGGATTAATTGATTTGTAAGGAAGAAATATGGTATAATGAATAAAAATAGCAAAGATTTGCTGTGCATTTACTGTGTGCCAGGCATAGCATTAGGCATGAAAATTCCACAATGTCATAAAAACTGCATATAATAAATATATTACTTCATTTAATCCTATAATCATTCTATTAGGTAACAAATACTAATAATTCAATTTGTAAGACACCAAAGCTTACAGAAGTTCAGAAACTTGTGCAAGATCATATAATCAAGAAATTGCAGAGCAGTCATTTCTGCACAGGCAGGCTTTTGCTCCCATGGCAATCCTTCCATACGCTCTGCTGAGGGAATATTATCACTGCTGTCTTTTCATCTCTGCATATTTCTTTGTCTCCTCAGCTTTCCATGGGGTTTTGTGTATGTCTGTATCTGAGTGTATGTGTACATGTAATCTGTGAGTCCAATAGTGTCTTTCAGCTCCATAGACCAGTGTTTCTCAAAGTTTAACAAGCGTAAGAATCACTGGACACTTGATGGCTTCTCTTCTAGAAATTTTGATTCAGCAGTTTGGGGGAGTGTGTGTGTGTCAGATTTTGCCTTTTAAACAAGCTGCTCATTGGTGTGATGTTGCTGGCCCAAGGATCACACTCAGAGTAGCACTGCCATTGAGGATTCCATCAACCACGCTGAATACAGCACCTCCTCTCCACGCCAGTGGCCACTGCCCCAGCTTAGACCTCCATCACAGCAGTGCAAGCTGAACCACCAGTTTTTCATCCCTCTCTTGGAAAAGTAATACAAGACATGGAAGTCAAGACAGTGAATTGACTGCTGTTATAGAAATCACCTTAATTCAAACAGTCATATTTATGAAACACATCATCTATATAGACTTTGGTTATTTCAATAATAATTATATACTGCTTTAATTAGTAGTGATAAAAAATTATGTACCCTATACCACAGTGGATCCAGCCAACTTTACCAAGAACCATCTGGGACTTCTCTGTTCTATAGACCTCCCATTTCCCTCCAAATACCTCAAAACCCCTTAACAAAAACCTTGTATCTTTCTATATCTCTGATGATCCTCAACCTGATCGTACATTAAAGTCACCAAGGGGCTTTGCAGGAAACACTGGTGCTCAGGCCCAAATTAATTTAAACTCTGATTATGTTTCAGATCTTCTGGGATGATCTGATGTGAAGCCAAAGTTAAGGATCCTTGTTCTAGGCCTTTGCTCCTGAAACAGCCTTCTGCTACCCTTCTGTTTTTTATTACTGGAATCCTACTGGCTTTTTTTTTTAAAGTATGGTTTCAGATATATATAGATTTTTTATTGGAGTAAAATTGCCTTGAGTAATGAAAAATTTTTAAATAAACAAATGGGACCTAATTGAACTTAAAATCCTCAGCACAGCAAAGGAAAACATTAACAAGATGAAAAGATAGCCCTCAGAATGAGAGGAAATATTTGCAAGTGAAACAACTGATTAAAAGATTAATCTCCAAAATATACAAACATCTCATGCAGCTCAATATCAAAACAACAAACTCATTCAAAAATAGGCAGAGACCTACATGGACATTTCTCCAAAGACAACATACAGATGACCAAGAGGCACATGAAAAGATGCTGAAAGTGAAAGTTGCTCAGTCGTGTCCGACTCTTGTGACCCCATGGACTATACAGTCCATGGAATTCTCCAGGCCAGAATACTGGAGGGGTAGCTGTTCCCTTCTCCAGGGGATCTTCCCAACTCAGGGATCAAACCCAGGTCTCCTGCATTGCAGGCAGATTCTTGACCAGCTGAACCACCAGAGAAGCCCAAGAATACTGGAATGGGTAGCCTATCCCTTCTTCAGCGGATCTTCCTGACCCAGGAATCAAACCTCGATCTCCTGCAATGCAGGTGGATTCTTTACCAACTGAGCTATCAGGGAATCCCTCACTAGGTATTAGAGAAATGCAGATCAAAACTACAATGAGGTACCATCTCACACCAGTTAAAATGGCCACCATCTAAAAAGTCTACGAACAATAAGTCTACAAACAAAAAAGAGGGTGTGGAGAAGAGGAAACCCTCCTACCCATTCTTCAAGGTCAAATTCAAATACCATATCCTCTGTGAAGGCTTTTCAAAGCATCTTTCCTCTCTGGTCAGTATGAATTCCTCCCCACTGTGCTCCTAAAGCATTTATTTTAGCATTTCACATGTTAATTTTTTTTGCCTCCCCAGAAAGATATGAATTACCTCGTACAAGCTCTCTTATATATCTTTTTTTAAAGCTTTTTATTTTCTGTTCGAGTATAGCCAATTACTTAATGGCAACCCACTCCAGTATGTTTGCCTGGAGAATTCCATGGACAGAGGAGCCTGGTGGGTCTCAAAGAGTCAGACACAATGAGGACATGTGAATAGCCACTAACGGTGTTTTAGTTTCAGGTAAACTGCGTAGGGACTCAGCTGTACATATACATCTTTTTTTTTAATTCCTAAATCTTTAAAAATTCTACTAGCTGAATTAAATTTAACTGTTCAGGAAGTAGAACAGAAAATACTATTAATTTCCAAGACATTTAGGATAACAGATTCTTAGTGAATCCGAGTAGATTTCAAAAATAAAATATTCCATGGCATTAGTGCACTTTCAGAATAAGCTTCAAAGCAAAAGGATATCTCCTTTCTTCTCTTTTTCTTTATTAAGATTTTTTTTTTAACAGTATTGTATTGGTTTTGCCATACATCAACATGAATCCCCCACAGGTGTCCTTTCTTCTCTTGATGAAGGGCAAGAGGACATTTACCCACTGTCCCTTGCTAGACAAAGTGGTCAATGAACCAGCAGGGTCAGCAGCATTCACCTGGGCAACTTGTTAGAGATGCAAAATCTTACTCCCTACCCTGGATCTAATGAAGTCTACATTTCAGCTAACTGTTTTGTGATTCTCATGCACATTAAAGTTTGAGAAACACCACTATCCACTTTCTCTTCCAGTTTCTATTATGCTTCCTGTCTTACTCTGCCAAAACAGCTTCACTATCTGGATATTTTTCCTTTGGATTCCCAATTGAATGAGTGAATCATTACTCTATAAAAGAGTTCATCTACTCCAGTGAGTTAAACTCTAACTACATATCAGAATCACCCACAGTGCTTTAAAATTAGTGATACTTGGACCCAGCTCCTTGAAAATCTGATTTAGTTGGTCAAGGAGATCTGGGATTTTGTATTTTTAAAATCACTGATCTATTCCACCTCTCCTATCTTCAAGAAGAAATTCTCAAACTGGCATAACCATTAATTATATTCTTTCATGTTAATAATAATACCTCTCATAATTCATTCTTTAGTTTTCCTTGATGTCTGTCCCATTGTCTATGATCCCTTGGACTAGAAATTGGGGCAGGGAGATGTCTGTAGAAGATTTTTATTACATTGGCTTCATCGAGAAGCATTTCTAAGATGATCATGCTTACCAATGACCAAATAAAGTATTAATTTGGGGTATCATACCAAATTCAATCCAGCATGAATCAGACAATTGCTTCAGTTTTTACAAGATATATATTTATTAAATAGACTTGCATTTACTGTCTTCTCCTCTACCTTGTTTTGCCTTTTTTTTTTTTTTTTTTGCTAAAACATAAGCCAGAGATGGGGTTGGGAATAAAGTCTTAGCAAACTATGACAAGCTACATGGCACGGTCAGTATTAAATATTGTTAACCAAAGTAAAGTGCTGGCTGAGACGTCTTTCCATTTTACTATTACCTCCATCTTTGTAATTTTTCCTTTTCTTTCTCCTTGGCTTCCCTGAAGAAATGAACACAGTGGAAGGCTACTTCTGTTTGAGATGTGTAAGTGTAACATTTTCTGAAATGCTGACCTGATGGAAGCTTTAAGCAGACATTTTACACAACTCTCAGCAAATCAGAGGGAACTTACAAAAATTCCTTAAGCTTCATGAAGATTAATGCTCTATTATGTTCTATGAACCTGGGGCAAGAATTGGAGCTAAATTTGCAGACAGCTTCAACAGATTTATGTCTACCTCTGAGAAGAATAACCTACATGGTATTTTAGAAGTGAATTCTATGTAAAGTCCATCATAAAGCATATGAAATCACTTTGCAATATGCTGCAACACAGTTAAATCTGCCTTAGATACCAGGAGGCCCCTTTAATTATATCTCAGATACAGCACATAGTCTTGGAATTAAAGACTGAACTCCACACTGAATTTCAGGCTGAACTGTGAATTTGTTCATTCAGGCAGGTTGGTTCAGCTTTTCCATGTTTTTTGGTGAATTGTTTTGCCCCCACTTTCTTTTTTCTTTAATTGAGATGTAATTGACATATTGCCCCACTTTCTTAAAGATGAGCTAAACTCTCCCAAGAACTGAGGAAAGAAAATGCCACTGAGAAGAAAATTGGCATTGTTTTTGCTTTGTATTCTGAACTGCTTTCCAACTATGTGATCTCTAAACTTAAGAAACTTACATAACTGTAGAGATCCATCTTCTGAACATTTAATATAAAGTCCAAGGAACCTCCATCTTGTCAAAGTCAATAGAAAAAAAGTCAAAATTACTCACCCAACATATGTATTCCTGTCAGATCTCATGGATGTATTGGAAGCAGGTAAAACTGAAGCCATACTTTGTAATATGAAGATAGTCACTCTTAAGTTGATAACAGAAAATAAAAATATTGTAATTTGCTATTCAGTTACAGATCAAATCACCGTAGAATGATGTTAGAATGCCACTCTCCCTTTAAACTCGTTTTCTTCTGAAACTGCTAATGGAACTTTCCCCTTAGCTTTCTAAACTCCCTTATCAATTCAAAAATATTCCCCCTGACATAGCCTTTTATACTATACCCCAGCTCTCAGGGCAACATTTCCCCGAGAAGATAGGCGCCCTTTGAAGGTGTGGCATCTATCTCTCTCATAGGATAGGTTGGTTGATTTGTTAACTGTTGACCAGTGCACCTTATCCTTACATTTGGTCTTGGTCCAATATGGATCTGGGGTAGCACACAGACTTATTTTCTTTAAGACAACTGTATATGGTTTCAAGTCCTCCACTGATTTCCATAACAAATCCATCAGGTTGTCTCAAAATGTATCCGGTACACTTGAGAACTTTCAGTTCCCAAACATTTCATTTTCTTACCCCATCCTGCCTCTCATCAACTTGTTTTCATTCTTTGTGATCACAAGTGAGAAAAACACACAAACTCAGGACCTCAAAACACCCCTTCATTTGAACTTTGCCCGTTCAAATTCACACAGAAGGTCTGATAATTAAACAAAACCTGTTTCCAGGTACTCTTTATTTAGCTAAACCCAAGGCTGCCTGTGAAATCCAATGAAGCAGCTGTCAGAAATCAACCCAGGTAGAATAACAAAATACGGACTAATATTTTCAGAAAACAGGGTATTTCTGTCAAGAAATCCATGAATTCACCATGTTTGCTATTGTTTATCACTTTATACTTCTACAGACAGAAAATCTAAAAGACGTTAGAGGAACTTCATCATCCTGTTTCACTTTTGGCTCAGCTCCAGTGGCAATCAGTTGAGGTTCTATGCTGGTGAGAGCATCAAGAATATTAATCTCATGACTTTCAAGCAAACTGGAGCTTCAAATGTCCATAAATGCCCAAACAGCACCAGATTAAGGCGCTCCATAATGTGCATGGATTTCTCTGTAAGAATGTGCATAACAGCAGATAATCAAATGCCCATATCTTTAAAAAAAAATTTTTTTTTGGAGTATAGTTGATTTACAATGTTGTGTTGAGTTCAGGTGTAGAGCAGAGTGAATCAGTTATACATATATCCACTTTTATTTAGATTATTTTTCCATACAAGTCATTACAGAGTATTGAGTACAGTTCCATGTGCTATACAACATGTCCCTGTTAGGTATCAAATGCCCATGTCTTAATTGGGGTCTGCATGTTAGAAGATACTCCTCTTCCTGGTGACAGTCATTGTGGAAAACTCCTCAGATTCCATACTGGCTTCCTTTGGTCCATCTTCGTCAGCTAGCAAAGTTTACTGATTGAAAAGGAAAGACCATAAATAGGGAACCAATGTAGCAGCCTGTCATTGCCACCACTAAACATACATTTGTCACTTTGGGTATCCAAAAATCCCCAAGGAAACTGAAGGTAATGAAAACTTTGAAGCAAAATAAGCCTGCACATGTATGTTGCTTGTAATTTGGTACAGTAGTTCCTGTTTGTAGTTTATAATAACACGTATGTCTCTGACCTCATGACCTACCTCAAAGTGGTCTACTTGCTGCTCTTTCCCAATGCTCACTGACAGTGTTGAGACTCAGCATGCCCACTTCCCACTACTGGGACCTTCCCACTTATGTTTAGTATTCTGTGCTCCTCTCAATTTACTGTTGAGTATAATGAGGAGGAACCCCGCACCCCTCACCCACCGCCGCCAATTCCAGTGTGGCATTTACCTCTGGTTCTGACAGGTGAAAACATTCACTAATTGGAAAAATGCTATATAATTAATTACTCCAGTGAACTAATTAGGCCAGTTGACATGTTGATTTCCAGTGCAATTTCTGTCAGCCAATGATCTTTTTTCAAAATTATAGTTGATTTACAATGTTGTGTTAGTTCTTGGTGTACAGTAAAGTGATTATTATACACACACATATATATATTCTTTCTCATATCTTTTGACTTATAGATTATTCTAAAATATTGAAAATATTTTTCTGTGCTATACATTAGGACTTTGTTGTTTATCTGTTTTATTATGGTACTTTGTATCTGCTAATCCAAAACTCCTAATTTATCCCTTCCCTAATTTATCCTTTCCTTTGTGGCAACATGGCATGTTTTCTATGCCTGTCAGCTAATGATTTCATCACTGCCTGTGCCAGGTTAATGCCAGCAAAGATTTATGGACCCCATATAACAACTCTCCAGGACATTACACAAGTGGTCATCATCTTGGTGGAATGCAGAATAGTCTTGTTCAGTCTATGAAAGTGGAGTACTAATTCGTGTCTTCTGAGTTGTCTTATTTTCCCTAGTCTTCAATATTCTTAAGACTCAAGCCCTTTCTTATGACAGATTGGTCCTTGATAATTTTTTAAAACTGCCTGTATTGCAAAAGGCCAGTCATCTAAACAAGAACAGGAAAAGTTTTTGTTTTTAGAAAGCACACACAATGCAAACTTACACCATCAGTGGGTGTTTTGTGAGCAGAGGCCACGTGCCAGGAAGAGCCCATGACTCAGCACAGCTTAGAGATTAGCAGGGGCTGCATCAACTCATTCTCCATAGCTCCTGGCCTGGGACAAAGCATTTCACTTCCAACTGTCTTCCTGCACAGTAACAGCAACCTCCTATCCTCAGTCTAACAAAAAATTTCTCTCTGCTTTAATCTTGCCCCCAAACCTCTAATTTTGGAGAAAAGAAGTCAGAGCTCTGCTGTACAGAGCTCTGCTGGACAACTGGGTAGCATTTGTGTCTCTCCCCAGTTGATATACTTTCTGCTGAATCTGTGCTATTTACTCATATAGATGTAGGACTATGCATTCTTGCTAAGTCACTTCAGTCGTGTCTGACACTTTGCAACCCTATGGACTGTAGCCCGCCAGGCTCCTCTGTCCATGGGATCCTCCAGGCAAGAATACTGGAGTGGACAGCGAGGAAACTCCACAATAAAGAGAACTCCACAAACTGCCAGAATACAGAAAGGACATCCCAAACTCAGCAATATAAACAAGATGAAGAGACAGAGGAATACCCAGCAGGTAAAAGAACAGGATAAATGCCCACCAAACCAAACAAAAGAGGAAGAGATAGGGAATCTACCTGATAATGAATTCTGAATAATGATAGTGAAAATGATCCAAAATCTTGAAATCAAAATGGAATCACAGATAAATAGCCTGGGGACAAGGACTGAGAAGATGCAAGAAAGGCTTAACAAGGACCTAGAAGAAATAAAAAAGAATCAATATATGATGAATAATGCAATGAATGAGATCAAAAACACTCTGGAGGCAACAAATAGTAGAATAACAGAGGCAGAAGATAGGATTAGTGAATTAGAAGATAGAATGGTAGAAATAAATGAATCAGAGAGGAAAAAAGAAAAACGAATTAAAAGAAATGAAGACAATCTCAGAGACCTCCAGGACAATATTAAACGCTACAACATTCGAATCATAGGAGTCCCAGAAGAAGAAGACAAAAAGAAAGACCATGAGAAAATACTTGAGGAGATAATAGTTGAAAACTTCCCTAAAATGGGGAAGGAAATAATCACCCAAGTCCAAGAAACCCAGAGAGTCCCAAACATGATAAACCCAAGGTGAAACACCCCAAGACACATATTAATCAAATTAACAAAGATCAAACACAAAGATCAAATATTAAAAGCAGCAAGGGAAAAACAACAAGTATCACACAAGGGAACTCCCATAAGGATAACAGCTGATCTTTCAATAGAAACTCTTCAGGCCAGGAGGGAATGGCAAGACATACTTAAAGTGATGAAAGAAAATAACCTACAGCCCAGATTACTGTACCCAGCAAGGATCTCATTCAAATATGAAGGAGAAATCAAAATCTTTACAGACAAGCAAAAGCTGAGAGAATTCAGCACCACCAAACCAGCTCTCCAACAAATACTGAAGGATATTCTCTAGACAGGAAACACAAAAAGGGTGTATAAACTCAAACCCAAAACAGTAAAGTAAATGGCAACGGGATCATACTTATCAGTAATTACCTTAAACGTAAATGGGTTGAATGCCCCAACCAAAAGACAAAGACTGGCTAAATGGATACAAAAACAAGACCCCTATATATGTTGTCTACAAGAGATCCACCTCAAAACAGGGGACACATACAGACTGAAAGTGAAGGGCTGGAAAAAGATTTTCCATGCAAATACAGACCAAAAGAAAGCAGGAGTAGCAATACTCATATTAGATAAAATAGACTTTAAAACAAAGGCTGTGAAAAGAGACAAAGAAGGTCACTACATAATGATCAAAGGATCAACCCAAGAAGAAGATATAACAATTATAAATATATATGCACCCAACATAGGAGCACCGCAATATGCAAGACAAATGCTAACAAATGCTAGCTCTTTATAATGCTATAAAGAGATTCATGAGTAGAACTGTCCTTTGGCAAATGTCATCTGTGAATACTGCAATACCATGCTCATCAGAGAACAGATGCCCAATCACTATGAAAGGGGAAATTAACAATATCACAATAATAGTGGCAGACTTTAATACCCCACTCACACCTATGGATAGATCAACTAAACAGAAAATTAACAAGGAAACACAAACTTTAAATGATACAATAGACCAGTTAGACCTAATTGATATCTATAGGACATTTCATCCCAAAACGATGAATTTCACCTTTTTCTCAAGCGCACACGGAACCTTCTCCAGGATAGATCACATCCTGGGCCATAAATCTAGCCTTGGTAAATTCAAAAAAATTGAAATCATTCCAAGCATCTTTTCTGACCACAATGCAGTAAGATTAAATCTCAATTACGGGAGAAAAACTATTAAAAATTCCAACATATGGAGGCTGAACAATACGCTGCTGAATAACCAACAAATCACAGAAGAAATCAAAAAAGAAATCAAAATTTGCATAGAAATAAATGAAAATGAAAACACAACAACCCAAAACCTGTGGGACACGGTAAAAGCAGTCCTAAGGGGAAAGTTCATAGCAATACAGGCACACCTCAAGAAACAAGAAAAAAGTCAAATAAATAACCTAACTCTACACCTAAAGCAACTAGAAAAGGAAGAAATGAAGAACCCCAGGGTTAGTAGAAGGAAAGAAATCTTAAAAATTAGGGCAGAAATAAATGCAAAAGAAACAAAAGAGACCATAGCAAAAATCAACAAAGCCAAAAGCTGGTTCTTTGAAAGGATAAATAAAATTGACAAACCATTAGCCAGACTCATCAAGAAACAAAGGGAGAAAAATCAAATCAATAAAAGTAGAAATGAAAATGGAGAGATCACAACAGACAATACAGAAATACAAAAGATCATAAGAGACTACTATCAGCAATTAAATGCCCAAAAAATGGACAATGTGGAAGAAATGGACAAATTCTTAGAAAAGTACAACTTTCCAAAACTGGGCCAGGAAGAAATAGAAAATCTTAACAGATCCATCAAAAGCACGGAAATTGAAACTGTAATCAGAAATCTTCCAGCAAATAAAAGCCCAGGTCCAGACAGCTTCACAGCTGAACTCTACAAAAATTTAGAGAAGAGCTAACACCTATCCTACTCAAACTCTTCCAGAAAATTGCAGAGGAAGGTAAACTTCCAAACTCATTCAATGAGGCCACCATCACCCTAATACCAAAACCTGACAAAGATGCCACAAAAAAAGAAAACTACTGGCCAATATCACTGATGAACATAGATGCAAAAATCCTTAACAAAATTCTAGCAATCAGAATCCAACAACACATTAAAAAGATCATACACCATGACCAAGTGGGCTAAAGCCATCCCAGGGATGCAAGGATTCTTCAATATCCACAAATCAATCAATTAATGCACCACATTAACAAATTGAAAAATAAAAACCATATGATTATCTCAATAGATGCAGAGAAAGCCTTTGACAAAATTCAACATCCATTTATGATAAAAGCTCTCCAGAAAGCAAGAATAGAAGGAACATACCTCAACACAATAAAAGCTATATATGACAAATCCACAGCAAACATTATCCTCAATGGTGAAAAGTTGAAAGCATTTCCTCTAAAGTCAGGAACAAGACAAGGGTGCCCATTTTCACCATTACTATTCAACATAGTTTTGGAAGTTTTGGCCACAGCAATCAGAGCAGAAAAAGAAATAAAAGGAATCCAAATTAGAAAAGAAGAAGTAAAACTCTCACGGTTTGCAAATGACATGATCCTCCACATAGAAAACCCTAAAGACTCCACCAGAAAATTACTAGAACTAATCAATGAATATAGTAAAGTTGCAGGATATAAAATCAACACACAGAAATCCCTTGCATTCCTATACACTAATAGTGAGAAAACAGAAAGAGAAATTAAGGAAACAATTCCATTCACCATTGCAACGGAAAGAATAAAATACTTAGGAATATATCTACCTAAAGAAACTAAAGACCTATATATAGAAAACTATAAAACACTGGTGAAAGAAATCAAAGAGGACACTAATAGATGGAGAAATATACCATGTTTGTGAATTGGAAGAATCAATATAGTGAAAATGAGTATACTACCCAAAGCAATTTATAGATTCAATGCAATCCCTATCAAGCTACTGCTACTGCTGCTGCTAAGTCACTTCAGTCGTGTCCGACTTTGTGCGACCCAATAGACAGCAGCCCACCAGGCTCCCCTGTCCGTGGGATTCTCCAGGCAAGAACGCTGGAGTGGGTTGCCATTTCCTTCTCCAATGCATGAAAGTGAAAAGTGAAAGTGAAGTCACTCAGTCGTGTCCGACTCTTTGTAACCCCATGGATTGCAGCCCACCAGGCTCCTCCGCCCATGGGATTTTCCAGGCAAGAGTACTGGAGTGGGGTGCCATTGCCTTCTCCATCAATCTACCAATGGTATTCTTCACAGAGCTAGAACAAATAATTTCACAATTTGTATGGAAATACAAAAAACCTTGAATAGCCAAAGCGATCTTGAGAAAGAAGAATGGAACTGAAGGACTGACTGACTTCAGGCTCTACTACAAAGCCACAGTCATCAAGACAGTATGGTACTGACACAAAGACAGAAATATAGACCAATGGAACAAAATAGAAAGCCCAGAGATAAATCCATGCACTTATGGACACCTTATCTTTGACAAAGGAGGCAAGAATATACAATGGATTAAAGACAATCTCTTTAACAAGTGGTGCTGGGAAAACTGGTCAACCACTTGTAAAAGAATGAAACTAGAACACTTTCTAACACCATACACAAAAATAAACTCAAAATGGATTAAAGATCTAAACGTAAGACCAGAAACTATAAAACTCCTAGAGGAGAACATAGGCAAAACACTCTCTGACATACATCACAGCAGGATCCTCTATGACCCACCTCCCAGAATATTGGAAATAAAAGCAAAAATAAATAAATGGGACCTAATTAAACTTAAAAGCTTCTGCACAACAAAGGGAACTATAAGCAAGGTGAAAAGACAGCCTTCAGAATGGGAGAAAATAATAGCAAATGAAGCAACATACAAACAACTAATCTCAAAAATATACAAGCATACAAATTGTGAAATTATTTATTCTAGCTCTGTGAAGAATACCGTTGGTAGCTTGATAGGGATTGCATTGAATCTATAAATTGCTTTGGGTAGTATACTCATTTTCACTATATTGATTCTTCCAATTCACAAACATGGTATATTTCTCCATCTATTAGTGTCCTCTTTGATTTCTTTCACCAGTGTTTTATAGTTTTCTATATATAGGTCTTTAGTTTCTTTAGGTAGATATATTCCTAAGTATTTTATTCTTTCCGTTGCAATGGTGAATGGAATTGTTTCCTTAATTTCTCTTTCTGTTTTCTCACTATTAGTGTATAGGAATGCAAGGGATTTCTGTGTGTTGATTTTATATCCTGCAACTTTACTATATTCATTGATTAGTTCTAGTAATTTTCTGGTGGAGTCTTTAGGGTTTTCTATGTGGAGGATCATGTCATTTGCAAACCGTGAGAGTTTTACTTCTTCTTTTCTAATTTGGATTCCTTTTATTTCTTTTTCTGCTCTGATTGCTGTGGCCAAAACTTCCAAAACTATGTTGAATAGTAATGGTGAAAATGGGCACCCTTGTCTTATTCCTGACTTTAGAGGAAATGCTTTCAACTTTTCACCATTGAGGATAATGTTTGCTGTGGATTTGTCATATATAGCTTTTATTGTGTTGAGGTATGTTCCTTCTATTCTTGCTTTCTGGAGAGCTTTTATCATAAATGGGTGTTGAATTTTGTCAAAGGCTTTCTCTGCATCTATTGAGATAATCATATGGTTTTTATTTTTCAATTTGTTAATGTGGTGCATTAATTGATTGATTTGTGGATATTGAAGAATCCTTGCATCCCTGGGATGGCTTTAGCCCACTTGGTCGTGGTGTATGATCTTTTTAATGTGTTGTTGGATTCTGATTGCTAGAATTTTGTTAAGGATTTTTGCATCTATGTTCATCAGTGATATTGGCCAGTAGTTTTCTTTTTTTGTGGGATCTTTGTCAGGTTTTGGTATTAGGGTGAGCTAGAACAAATAATTTCACAACTTGTATGGAAATACAAAAAACCTCAAATAGCCAAAGCTATCTTGAGAAAGAAGAATGGAACTGGAGGAATCAACTTGCCTGATTTCAGGCTCTACTACAAAGCCACAGTCATCAAGACAGTATGGTACTGGCACAAAGACAGAAATATAGATCAATGGAACAAAATAGAAAGCCCAGAGATAAATCCACTTGCCTATGGACACCTTATCTTTGACAAAGGAGGCAAGAATATACAATGGATTAAAGACAATCTCTTTAACAAGTGGTGCTGGGAAAACTGGTCAACCACTTGTAAAAGAATGAAACTAGAACACTTTCTAACACCATACACAAAAATAAACTCAAAATGGATTAAAGATCTAAACATAAGACCAGAAACTATAAAACTCCTAGAGGAGAACATAGGCAAAACACTCTCCGACATACATCACAGCAGGATCCTCTATGACCCAGCTCCCAGAATATTGGAAATAAAAGCAAAAATAAACAAATGGGACCTAATTAACCTTAAAAGCTTCTGCACATCAAAGGAAACTATCAGCAAGGTGAAAAGACAGCCTTCAGAATGGGAGAAAATAATAGCAAATGAAGCAACTGACAAACAACTAATCTCAAAAATATACAAGCAACTCCTACAGCTCAACTCCAGAAAAATAAATGACCCAATCAAAAAATGGGCCAAAGAACTAAATAGACATTTCTCCAAAGAAGACATACAGATGGCTAACAAACACATGAAAAGATGCTCAACATCACTCATTATCAAAGAAATGCAAATCAAAACCACTATGAGGTACCATTTCAAGCCAGTCAGAATGGCTGCCATCCAAAAGTCTACAAGCAATAAATGCTGGAGAGGGTGTGGAGAAAAGGGAACCCTCTTACACTATTGGTGGGAATGCAAACTAGTACAGCCACTATGGAGAACAGTGTGGAGATTCCTTAAAAACCTGGAAATAGAACTGCCTCATGACCCAGCAATCCCACTGCTGGGCATACACACTGAGGAAACCAGAATCAAAAGAGACACATGGCTATTATAAACAGTGCTGCGATGAACATTGGGGTACATGTGTCTCTTTCCCTTCTGGTTTCCTCAGTGTGTATGCCCAGCAGTGGGATTGCTGGATCATAAGGCAGTTCTATTTCCAGGTTTTTAAGGAATCTCCACACTGTTCTCCATAGTGGCTGTACTAGTTTGCATTCCCACCAACAGTCTAAGAGGGTTCCTTTTTCTCCACACCCTCTCCAGCATTTATTGCTTGTAGACTTTTGGATGGCAGCCATTCTGACTGGTGTGAAATGGTACCTCATAGTGGTTTTGATTTGCATTTCTCTGATAATGAGTGATGTTGAGCATCTTTTCATGTGTTTGTTAGCCATCTGTATGTCTTCTTTGGAGAAATGTCTATTTAGTTCTTTGGCCCATTTTTTGATTGGGTCATTTATTTTTCTGGAGTTGAGCTGTAGGAGTTGCTTGTATATTTTTGAGATTAGTTGTTTGTCAGTTGCTTCATTTGCTATTATTTTCTCCCATTCTGAAGGCTGTCTTTTCACCTTGCTGATAGTTTCCTTTGATGTGCAGAAGCTTTTAAGGTTAATTAGGTCCCATTTGTTTATTTTTGCTTTTATTTCCAATATTCTGGGAGCTGGGTCATAGAGGATCCTGCTGTGATGTATGTCGGAGAGTGTTTTGCCTATGTTCTCCTCTAGGAGTTTTATAGTTTCTGGTCTTATGTTTAGATCTTTAATCCATTTTGAGTTTATTTTTGTGTATGGTGTTAGAAAGTGTTCTAGTTTCATTCTTTTACAAGTGGTTGACCAGTTTTCCCAGCACCACTTGTTAAAGAGATTGTCTTTAATCCATTGTATATTCTTGCCTCCTTTGTCAAAGATAAGGTGTCCATAGGCAAGTGGATTTATCTCTGGGCTTTCTATTTTGTTCCATTGATCTATATTTCTGTCTTTGTGCCAGTACCATACTGTCTTGATGACTGTGGCTTTGTAGTAGAGCCTGAAGTCAGGTAGGTTGATTCCTCCAGTTCCATTCTTCTTTCTCAAGATAGCTTTGGCTATTCGAGGTTTTTTGTATTTCCATACAAATCGTGATATTTGGCAAAACTAATACAATTATGTAAAGTTTAAAAATAAAATAAAATTTAAAAAAAAAGAGACACATGTACCCCAATGTTCATCGCAGTACTGTTTATAATAGCCAGGATGTGGAAGCAACCTAGATGTCCATCAGCAGATGAATGGATCAGAAAGCCGTGGTACGTATACACAATGGAGTATTACTCAGCCATTAAAAAGAGTACATTTGAATTAGTTCTGGTGAGGTGGATGAAACTGGAGCCTATCATACAGAGTGAAGTAAGCCAGAAAGAAAAACACCAATACAGTATACTAATGCATATATATGGAATTTAGAAAGACAGTAACAATACCCCCTGTATACAAGACAGAAAAGAGACACTGATGTATAGAACAGTTTTTTGGACTCTGTGGGAGAGGGAGAGGGTGGAATGATTTGGGAGAATGGCATTGAAACATGTATAATATCATATATGAAATGCGTCGTCAGTCCAGGTTCAATGCACGATAGTGGATGCTTGGGGCTGGTGCACTGGGACGACCCAGAGGGATGGTATGGGGAGGGAAGAGTAAGGAGGGTTCAGGATGGGGAACACGTGTACACATGTGGCGGATTCATGTTTGTATATGGCAAAACCAATACAATATTGTAAAGTTAAAAAAAAAAAAAAGAATGCTGGAGTGGGTTGCAATGCCCTCCTCCAGGGATCTTCCTGACTCAGAGATGGAACCCGCGTCTCTCTTGTCTCCTACATTGTCAGGCAGGTTCTTTGCCACTAGTGCCACCTACCCACCCTCTAAAACTGTGCTCCAATCATGCTGGGGAAGGACATAATTAGAAATTTGGAATTCCCAGAACTTTACTGTAAGAGCTGAGCATCTACCTAGTGCCAGACACTGTGCCAAATTCTAAGAACACAAAAAGGGTGAAATGGATGCTGTCTTTCCTAAAGGAATTTATACTCTAGTGGAGAAGAGAGATGAGTGGTAAATATGATGAGTGCTATGAAAAGAGCGGCCTTGAACCCAAGATGGAAGGAGTGGGAGCTTCTGGGAGGATGTGATACGTGGGTTGAGTCTTGAAGAAAGACGTAATCCCGAAAAATATTGCTGAGGGTGGAAGTGGGCTAAATATGGAAAGTCTGTGCTCCTGGCCCGGGGAACAGTGTGTGAAATGCATAGAGGTGACAGAAAAAGCGTCACATTGAGAGAACCGTCAGTAGGCGCTGTGTGGTTTTACTATTTGCACCAGAATATCTCAGACAAGGCCTTTAGCGGCTTTTTCTTTTTGAGATTCTGGTATTTTAAAAAATAAAGAAAAGCCAAAAACAAACTTACACTAATTTCAGTGTACTTTAAATGTTGACATTTAGTGAACTGGCATCTTAACTCTTTTAATAAACAATAGTCAAATTGTGCTCAGATCAGATCAGATCAGTCGTTTAGTCGTGTCCGACTCTTTGCTACCCCGTGAGTCGCAGCACGCCAGGCCTCCCTGTCCATCACCAACTCCCGGAGTTCACTCAGACTCTCGTCCATCGAGTCAGTGATGCCATCCAGCCATCTCATCCTCTGTAGTCCCCTTCTCCTCTTGCCCCCAATCCCACCCAGCATCAGAGTCTTTTCCAATGAGTCAAATTGTGCTAGTAACAAGATACTGCAGCGTTATTAAAACAATTCTTAATTCATCACACAATGTAAGTTTAATGAAATATGGTTTAAAGTTACAGTATGTTCTTCTCTTTCTTTCTGGGTAATCAGTGAGTTATGAGTATATGTATATAAAGTCTAATTGTAGACCAAAGGCCTCTCTGGGGCCCACTGGTCTAGGCCTGCCTCCCAGAAGCCATGCTGAGTGCCTTGTTCCTTCCTCCCAGACAATCCGCTCTGCCCTGGCCCTGAATCTCTGCTGCATAAGGTACCACTGAAGGTCATATCCGTTCACCTGAAATTACAGCAGGCACCTCTGCCCAAGAAAACAATCACACACACACAGACAACAGCACCAAACTCACAGCTTGGGGGAGATAAGGTGAGAAGCACAGCTAAGTCCCCACACCCACTCCCTTTTTTTTTCCCACTTCTGTGCAGGTCTTGCAGGGTATCCCTACTTCCTGCCATACCAGAACCCCTCCCCCCATCATCTGGCCCACTATTGATGACTTGAGAGTTCAAAAAATGTCATGTTATCCATTTGGATGCTAATGCTTCCTATATTTTTTATTTTATTCATTCAGCAAATATTTACTGAGCATACACTATGCTCCAACAAGTCTAGGAAGTGCTGGCAATACAGGTGTGACTAGCACAGTTTTTGCTTTTCTGATTTCTTCCACAAACATATTGACATTACAAGAATAGAGAAGATGCAAGGTATCACCCATCTCATACTCTCTCTCTCTAGATTGTAGCACCTAAGTTAAGTGTGTCTGCATCATTTTATTCTTCATGCCTAATAATTAAAACTTACTCAATTTTTGGCTCTTTCCTTAAGTGTTTATTTTACAATATATTGGTTTAAATTGCCTCAAATCTTTTTTAGAAGAAAGGAGATATTAAAAAATACACAACTGTTTCCTTTGTTGTATAAATGTCCTGCAGCTTAATATTTTTACAAATATGTGTGAAGAAAATGTACCTTTTTATCTATTAGCCACCCAGTCTTTCTCACAGTACCCATGGTCCTGGAAATTGGGGCAGAGGGTGGTGACTTTAAACTTGCCCATCAGTAGCAGTTTCATGTCTTTGGTTAAATGGTCTCATTCAGATAACCTGCTCTGATTGATATGCGTACTCAGTCTCTCTAATCTCCTGCCTCTGCCCGCTTCTTCTATCTGAAATGACACCTACTGAATGGAGTGGGTGGGGAGAATTTACTTGATTCCTTGGCAGTAAGGAAAAGGAGGGCCTCTGGAGCCATGTGCTCAGTTCCTTGCCGTTTGGCAGGTTGCAGGTCAGGCGTTGTCTACTGTGTCCCTGTGAGGAATCTGTGACTATTTGGGTTGGTCTATGAGTCCCTGAATGAGGCCACTGAGACGCAGCTAATTCCATCTAGCACTATTGGAACATCATGCACCCATCTCTGAAGTCTGTGGCCTCTACTCCAGCCTCAAAGCCCTGTTCCATTGTGTCCTTCCTGTTCAGTGTCCTGGCTTCTGACAGCGCACCAACACCCAAGAACCTCTGCATTCTTCAAGAGAACACTCAGGAAGTTTTAAGACCCTACCTGCCAGACCTAGGCTTGGGGAGCCACTAGTGTGGTCTCTGGCTGTTTCTCCTGACTCTTCTCTCTCTACCGTGGCTGCTAATTCACTCACCCCATGTTGGATATGGCCCAAGTTGAAGATGGAACTTCTTCTAGAGACATCCTACATCCTCCTGTCAGGCCATCCCTACATCTTCCCCTGGGGGACATCAAAAGATGCAGGTCTCTTGCTCCAATGTTCTCAGGCTGACCTATGCCTAATGAGATATTTAATAGTACTCTCTTCCTTGAATTTTATCCACAACAGTGGATGGGAACCAAGGACCCTTGTCTGATCTTCTTACTCCATTTCTCCTGCCTTCTCATTCTCATAACTAGAAAATAAGGTCCCCTTCATAACGTTTCTCCCTGTCTGATGTGAAATGCCCTTATCTACTGTCAGTATGCTAATAGAGATATAAACATTTTTAAATTTATTTTTTGTTTTATATATATATATAAATATATATATATACACACACACACATTTATACACACACACACGCACTGATAGCTCAGTTGGTAAAGAATCCACCTGCGATGCAGGAGACCACAGTTAGATTCCTGGGTCAGGAAGATCCACTGGAGAAGGGATAGGTCCAGTATTCTTGGGCTTCCCTTTTGGCTCAGCTGGTAAAGAATCTGGGTGGGATGGGGAGGGAGATGGGAGGGAGGTTCAAAAGGGAGGGAGGTTCAAAGGGGAGGGGATATATGTATACTTGTGGCTCATTCATGTTGAAGTTTAACAGAAAATAACAAAATTCTGTAAAGCAATTATCCTTCAATTAAAAAATAGATTTAAAAGATAAAATAAAAAAAGAAAGAAAAAGAATCCACCTGCAATGTGGTAGACCTGGGTTTGAACACTAGGTTGGGAAGATCCCCTGGAGAAGTAAATGGCAACCCATTTCAGTATTCTTGCCTGGAGAATTCCATGGACTGTATAGTCCATGGGGCCACAAGAGTCGGACACTAATGAGAGACATTCACTTTCATTTTCATACACAAATACATCTTGGGCTTTCCGGGTTGCTCTAGCGGCAAAAAAAAACCCACTTGCCAATGCAGGAGAAATAAAAGATACGGGTTTGATCCCTGGGTTGGGAAGATCCCCTGAAGAAGGAAATGGCAACCCATTTCAGTATTCTTGCCTGGAGAATCCCATGGACACAGGAGCCTGGTAGGCTACAGTCCATGGGGCCGCAAAGAGTCAGACACGACTAAAAGCGACTTAGCACTAGCATACATACATCTACAATTTTTTAAATTCTTTTCCCATATAGATCATTATAGAGTATTGAGAAGAGTTCCCTGTGCTATACAGTAGGTCTTTATTAGTTATCTATTTTATATATAATAGAATGTTTATGTCCATCTCAATCTCCCAATTTTTCCTTCCCCCACCTTTCCCCCCAAAACATAAACATTTTTCAGATCCTTATTTTTTGCCACATTGCCTGACTAGAGACTCAAAATTTCTATTCAAATCATCAGAATTCCCTACTCCATAGGTAAACAACAAGATCTACTGTATAGCACAGGGAACTATATTCAATATCGTGTGATAAACTATAATAGGAAATAATCTGAAAAAGAACAGATATAGAATTCTCTGCTCTAATTCCCATCCCCACAGCAGATGGGTGGGAATATGGGCTATGAAAATGGTCATGTACACAGAAAGGAAAAAAGAGTTTAGTAATATGTCTCAAAAGTACTGTCTCCAGGGGAGGGAGGAGGAAGGAGGGTTCAGGATGGGGAACACATGTATACCTGTGGCGGATTCATTTTGATATATGGCAAAACCAATACAGTATTGTAAAGTTAAAAAAAAAAAATACTGTCTCCATTAGCATTATAAGTAATAAGAATTGACTTCTTAGCCCAAATGCCAGGAACAGCACCGGGTTTGTATTGTTCTTTGGAGTGCTTGTCCCTCCATTATTCTGTTAAAATGCTATACTTAGTCTATATGAGCTATACGAGACTCTTCTAGGCAGGGTCACACAGAGGGGGAGCAGATGAAGAAGACTTGGCCATGAGCAGGGCCACTGGAAGGGCTCTCTAGTGGAAGCTGAACCATGCTGAGACCGTGGGGAGGATGACAGCACAGAACTGCAGCTGCCTGTTCTCAGTCCCAGGAGATGCTGGAGTTACAGTGGGCAGGTTTTTGAAGTTCAGTAATTGTGTATGAGATTACAAATACAAAACAATGACAGATTTTCCAGGATTCACAGAGCACTGACATCTGGAATCTTTACAAAGTTGAATTTCTCTTGAGGAAAATGATTTCTCTTGATTTACAAAATTTCATTGATCTGCTTTTCCTTCCAGAATTATATTTTCTAATATTTAAAGTATATATAGCCACGAATTTTTCTTTGGGCAAGGACTGAAAATAATAAACAAAAGAACACAGTTCAAGTTGTATAGGCATTTAGTTTCAGGACTTTTTTGAAGGGTGGGGAAGACTTGATGATTGTCAGCCATCCTTGATAGGGTCTGTTTCTTAGTCTGTTCAGAGTGCTACCGCAAAATACTATGGACTGGCTGGTTTAAAAAACAAACAGTTATTTCTCATAATTCTGGAGATTGGGAAGTCCAAGATCAGGGCACCTGCAGATCCAGCATCTGGTAAGAGACCACTTCCTCGTATAGACTATATCGTCTCGCTGTATCCTTGCATAGTAGAAAAGGAGCAAGGAGCCCTCAGAGGTCACTTTTACAAGGGCACTAAGCCCATTCGTGAGGGCTCCACCCTTGTGAACTAGTTACTCCTAATAGCATCACTTTGGAGTTTATGATTTCAATGTGTGAATTTGGGGGGACACAATTAGTCCATGACAGTCTGTCTTGAGGTGACTCCCCATGGGAGGCATTACATATTACTCAGCAAGTGACCATCAAGTACTGACTTTGACATAAAGGAATGGTACTTGTTCTCAGACTTATTCTCCTGGCAACCTGTAAATGGAAAGGACTGAACTTACAACTTCTCTGGTTGTTTTCTTGGCCTTTCTTTCTGGAAATACAACTCCCACAGTGTAATAAAGCTTAAATGTCCTGTTCCCCAGTGGCTGATCTTTACACCAACACCAATCCCTCAGTGAATTAACAGCCACTCTGAGAAGTCAGCAAAGGTCAGAAGTACCTCAAATGGCTTGATGAACAGTGGCCCTTAAGACTGAAACCACTTGACTGCTGAATATGCTTGACTTCAATTTTTCAAATGTTTCTGTTCTTAATGATGTTAGAGAAAAGGAAATGTAAGACACAGAATACCAAACAATAATTCAAGAAAATCTCTTTCATTGTAAATAAAGCATGATATTTTTCATCAATAGCAGACAAGAATAAAATGAAAATGCTTTTCTCTAAGTTCAAAATAATCACTCTCAACTCAGCATGGAAATCTGAAGGACAAGGAAAATTAGTGGTAACAATTGTGATTAATTCAGCATTATGCCAGGGCAGACTCTGTACTATCTCATTCCGTCCTCACAACAAGTCTCTAAAAAAAGTCTTATTATTTTCCCAATTTTCAGATTAGGAAATTAAAGTGAAGAGAGGTTAAATAAGGTACCTGAGATCCTACAATGAGTAATCCAAGACTGGAATTCACACCTAGGTTTGTCCAACTACAAAGTTGTGAGAAATGGTCTCCCACGTTGCAGGCAGATTCTTTACCGTCTGAGCCTCCAGGGAAACCCTTTTAAATGTTAGTGTTCCTTAAAGAAGACAATAATCCACGGAGAATGATATCAACAAGAGAAGGAAATTTGCCATGTGTTTTAAAGGTGACACAAGATTGGGATGTGAGGAGCATCTCTCTGCAACATCTTACCCTGGTTGGAAGGGTTGTCGATTTCCTGCATTTATGGGAGCAGAGGGCATAGCCAAGCCATAGCAAGTGTATGCTCTGTGGCTACCATTAGACTGGTAGCCCAGTCCTAATGCTGATTTTAAAAATTACCTCATTGACAAAATTTAAATTGACCTTTAAAATGTGCCTCAAATACACTTTACAGTTTAACTCATCTCAGGCTTACTACTTCCCGTGATTTTACCCCAAAAGCTAGGTCCAGTTCAACACCCTGCTTGCAGAAAGTTCTATCTGCTCCTGAGCTGTCCCTGAAAAGGGCATATAAAAAGCACAGCGCTGAGAGGCTCCTACTCATTCTAATCACTTTGGGCCTTGGAGATTAAAGCCTATGTTCATTCTCAGCACCAGATGAAAGTGCCCCAAATGGAACATGAAGAATATTGGGAAATCAAACTCACAGTTGGAAGGAAGCTCTGAGTTTGACAAACCTCACACTGAAATGAAATGGGGGCTATTTTCCTTGGAACACAAGGAAGGTTCAGTTATAACCTCTCACAAAAAAAAAAACCAAGGTTATTACTGCTGTGGCCCAAAAAGGCTCAGATGGGAAAATAATGCTAATACTTTGTGGAGGTGGTGAATTCCAGGCCCAGAAAGTCATGAAATGTCAAAGCTGACTGATTATAATTTGAATTTAGCTGAGGGACAGAGAACAGTGTGTTTATGGTGCTCTCCTAACACTACCAAGTGCAATACATTGGGTTAAACATTAATTTTTTGCTAAAGAAGTAGGAAATCTTGAGTACATAATCATGATTACAGTTGCATTTCTGTTAATACCTCACCTTAGGAATGTCATGACTTTCCAAAAATGTGATTCCTTTGAACACTTCTCCTTGGCTTTGAATTTCATTCTCTGCTGTGATGATTGCTGGTGTTTCTCTGAGTATTTTGTGTTAGCCAGAATTCTTTAAATTTTTAATTATGAAATTTTTCAAACTTTTGGAAATGTACAGCTGTAACAAATGACTGTGAAGTTGCCACACAAATTTTACAGTTGCCAACATTTTGCCATACTTAATACAGATTTTTTTTTTTTTAAGTCTATTAAAAGCCCTCTTCACTTTCTTTATCCTTAGATAACTTTTGCTTTCTCCCCAGAGGTAACCACCACCCTGAGGTTGGTGGCTGTCCTTCTAGGGCACATTTTATAGCTTCTACTTATAAGTATATTTTTATCTACCCAAATGACATTGGCAGGTTTAAGGTATATACATATAACCTGCTCATGTAGTTATAACATACTTATAAGTATATACTTTAAGGTATATATGTGTATGTTACACACTCACGCATATGTGACACAGAGAGACAGGAGAATACTATATATATTTTTTACTGTTTGCTTTTTATAGGTTGCCTCTACCTTACAGTTTTTGGTTGCTTCCAGTTTTTCCCTGTTAACATCATTATGTATATCTCCTTCTGTATGCACATGAGAGTTTCTCTGACATCTGGATGTATGTTTGTATGTTTTCACTTTTATTAGGTATTGTTACACTGCCTTACAAAGTACCAAGTTACACTTTTGCCACCAGCGTACAACATGACCTGTTTTCCTATATCCTTGGCAACAAATCTGGTGTTATTAGCGGTTTAATTCTTTTCACAATATGATGATCATAAAATTGTATCTCTTTGCTTCATTTTACATTTCCCTGACTGTTAGTGAGGCCAAGCATTTTTGAGTTTAATACACTTACAAATAGTGTGATTACATTTCTTCTACCTTGTTTTGTGTTTCTAATTATATGTAGAGAGAAAGATAGAGAGTGCTTCTTTTCACTTCCTGCCTTCTATAGAATGATTAGGTTCTCTGTAGACTCCACTTCCCTGTTGATTCTGAAGCTATATACTCTATTTCTGTCTTTCTAATAGTTACCCTTATATTTTAACAAGCATGCTTGACTTAACAAAATTTACAGTTAATTAATACCTCAAGTCTTCTCCTGAGTAACACAAGAAATTTGGAATTCTTTAGTTACTCCTTCACATTTTCCTTGTGAAGGAGCTTAATCTACTGTTTTCAAGCCTCCCTCAGCCATAGTCATTATTTTGGTTATTGTGGTATCTTCAGTTAATAAAAATTTAAATTATCCACATCTGTGCTGTCTGTGATCATTGTTGCTTCTCTGATCTTATTCCTTCCTCCTGGATTTATGTTTTTTTTCTTTCTGAAACACATTATGTAATAGTTGTTTAGCATAGCCTTTTATCTTGCCCTCATTTTGTAGTGACTTTTTGTATCGTATAGAATTCCATATTGATGGCTATTTTCCCTCAGTCCCCGTAGGGTATAGTTTGTTGTCTTATGGTATCTATTGTTGTTGATGAAAAGTTTGCTTTCATTTACTGGTTGTATTTTGAAGAAGGAACTGGCACCCCACTCCAGTACTCTTGCCTGGAAAATCCCATGGACGGAGGAGCCTGGTAGGCTATGGTCTGCGGGGTCATGAAAAGTCGGACACGACTGAGTGACTTCCCTTTCACTTTTCACTTTCATGCATTGGAGAAGGAAATGGCAACCCACTCCAGTGTTCTTGCCTGGAGAATCCCAGGGAAGGGGGAGTCTGGTGGGCTGCCGTCTATGGGGTCGCACGGAGTTGGACACGACTGAAGCGACGTAGCAGCAGCAGCAACTAGTTGTATTTTAGTAAGTAATCTGTCTATTCTTCCTTGTGGCTTTGAAATTTTCACATTCTCAAGTTTTACTAAAGTGCATTTAGGTATGACTTTAAAAAAAAATAAAGTTCTTCTCAAAGCCCATCATGCTTTCAAATTATGAGAAAATAGGTCTGTTATAAGCTCAGGAAAATTCTCAGTATTTCTTCCTTAAATGTACTGTCTTCTCTGGCCCTCTTATTAGATATATGACAGGCCATCTCAGTCTGTACTTCTAATGTCTTAACCTTTTCATGTATCCTATCTCTTTGCTTCTCTGCTTGCTGTAAATTGAGAGTTTTTTTCAGGTTTTCCTTTTCACTCATTCTCTATTCAGGTGTGTTTAACGAGCTCTTTCACTCATCTGCAATCTATTGCTGCAATGTCCTCGATTCTTCACGTCTCCCTGAAATATCCTATTCCACATGACTGTGCAGTGCAGTGCTCTCTCGTCAGGAATGAGACGCCGTGCCCTGACCTTGATTCAGGGCTTGGTCGAGTCATGGTTTGATCAAGAAAATGAAGCAGGAGGGACAGGGTGTCAGTTATTATGCCCCTGCTCTATCATTGTCATAAGAACATACCCAGTAGTCTACTGCAGGAAGAGAAACATGTACAATGGAGCCAGTCACCCTTGTCATCCCCAACTGAGGCCAGCTTATAGCAGCCAAAAGCCAGCTGACCCCTCATAGGTGAGCAATCCCAGCCAAGGGCAACAATGCCACCTAGGCAGCCCCAGCTGACTCCAGGAACATAAGGAATAAATGCTTGTTGTATACTTCTCAGCTTCCTTGGTGGCTCAGAAGGTAAAGACTCTGCCTGCAATGCAGGAGACCCAGTTTCAATCCCTGGGTCGGGAAGATCCACTGGAGAAGGGAATGGCTACCCACTCCAGTATCTTGCCTGGAGAAATCCATGGACAGAGGAGCCTGGTGGGCTCCATGGGGTTGCATAGAGTTGAACACAACTGAGCAACTAATACTTTCAGACTTTCATACCTCTCGAGTCCAAGGCAGTATACTATGGCAATAGATAACTGATATACCATCCACTGAGACTTTTTTTCCGATGAATATTTTTTCATTTGTGGATATTCTAATTGTTACTTTTTCAAACTTACCTATTCTTTGTAAATTGTCTCTATATATTTCTACTCCATCATGTTTCCACTTAATCACTTTAAATAGCACCATTTAAATTATGTTAAATTATGTCAAGTTCTTACAGTGCTCATCTTTCTGTTTGTTGTGTCCACTGATTTCTCTCCTAAGGGACTGTTTCTTCATTTTATCTATAATTTTAATTTTTGACTCCATATTGTTTTTTCTATGTGTGTACAGTTCCCTGGTAGCTCAGTCAGTAAAGAACCTGCCTGCAGTGCAGGAGACCTGGGTTTGATCCCTGGATTGGGAAGATCTTCTGGAGAAGGAAACAGCAAACCACTCCAGTAACCTCACCTGGAAAATCCCATGGACAGAGGAGCCTAGTGGGCTACAGTCCACGGGGTCATAAAGAGTTAGGTATGACTGAACAACTAACATTTTCACTTTTCACGGTATAGATGGATTCAGGAAAATGTCCCAAGGTGGTGGTTTTGTATTTGCTTCTGCCAGGAGCTCCAGGGGTATCCTCAGGACCAGATTTACATTAAATCCCTGTCTTAATGATTTCAGCACCACATGGCTAGCATAAGTTGTGTCTATGACCACATATCATGTTTTGTTTCAGTTTCTCACTAGAAACTTTTTCTAACCACATCTGCTGTCAGAGACAAGCTTCTTTTGCATTTTCAGACTGGTCATCTGAATATTTAATCCTCTTTCACTGAAGGTACAGAATTTCCAAGGTCCCATCTTAATGTAGGAATTTCAGGTCCAAGTTCTACCTCCTGAGGACCAGGACCATGTCTGTGTGTCCTGTAAACCCAGCAACTTGGCATGAGGGTCTACTCCAAAGCTAATCCTCACTGGGCTATATTGCCATCAGCTTGTGAGCTGACATTCTTCATTTCACTTTTTTTTTTAACTTTAAAAAAATTTTTATTGACCTACTGTTGATTTACAATGTTGTGTGAATTACTATTGTACAGCAAAGTGACTCAGTTACACACACACACACACACATATATAAAACATATATATGTATATTCTTTTTCGTATTCTTTTCCATTATGGTTTAATCAGAGGATAATAAATATAGTTCCTATGCTATACAGTAGGAGCTTGTTGTTTTTCCATTCTATATATATTAATACCAAATTTGCAACTGCTAATTCCAAACTCCCAATCCAACCTTCTCCCACCCTTTTCCCCTTGGCAAATACCAATATATTCTCTATGTCCCCGATTCTATGTCTGTACCATATCGTATGGTACTTGTCTTTCTCTTTCTGACTTACTTAGTATAACAATCTCTAGTTGCATCCTTGTTGCTGTAAATGGCCGGATTTTGTTCTTTTTGTTGCTCAGTAATATTCCGTTTATATATGTACCACATCTTCTTTATCCATTCACCTGTCAATGGACATTTATGTTGTTTCCGTGTCTTGGCTACTGTGAATAGTGCTGCTATGAGTGTAGAGGTGCATATATCTTTTTGAATTAAACTTTTCTCTGGATATATGCCCCAGAATGGGATTGCTGGATCATATGGTAATTATATTTTTAGTTTTCTGAGTAACCTCTATTCTGTTTTCCACAGTGGCTGAACCAACTTACATTCCCACCAGCAGTGTAGGAGGGCTCCCTTCTACCCATCCCCTCCCCAGCACTTTTTATCTGTAGACTTTTTAATGATGGCCATTCTGACTGGTGTGAGGGGATCCTCATTGTTGTTTTGATTTGCATTTCTGTAGTAATTAGTGATGTTGAGCATCTTTTCATGTGCCTATTGGCCACCAGTATTTCATCTTTGAAGAAATGCCTCTTTGGCTCTTCTGCCCATTTTTCCACTTAGGTTGTGTTTTTTGTTGTTGTCAAGTTGTATGCACTGGTTGTATATTTTAGAAATTTAAGCCCTTGTTGGTTGCATCATTTGCAAATATTTTCTCCCATTCTATAGGTTGTCTTTTCATTTTGTTTGTGGTTTCCTTTGCTTTGCAAAAGTCTGTAAGTTTTATTAGGTCCCATTTGTTTATTTTCAATGGTTTTATATTATCTTGAGAGACTAACCTAAGAAAACATTGGTATTATTTATGACATTCTTCATTTCTGAAATTTGAGATTAGCTTCACTCCTTATAGTTCACCCAGTATTGACTTTTGCACAATACTTCTTCTTGTTTACTTTAGGAAAGACATCTAGTTCACTCAGTTTTTCCATGTTGCTTGCACATGCACATGCTTTGTTTAGTAAATACAGATAATTGGCCGTAAAAATTAGACAGAGATTTTTTTTTTTAACTGACCCAGCACTCGGGCAAAAGAAAAACATGGTTCGTTACAAAGAATATGGATCAGGACAACAGTTTTTGGTGTTTTTTAATAGCCTATGTTTTGCTGCTGTTTAATTTTTATTGGAATATAGTTGATGGACAATGTCATGTTAGTTTCAGGTATACAGCACAATGAATCAGTTATATGTATACATATATCCACTCTTTTAAAAATTCTTTTCCCGTGTGGGTCATTACAGAGGACTGAGTAGAGTTCTCTGTGCTATACAGTCCTCAAATCTATTTTCTATATAGCAGTGCGTATATGTCAGTCCCAATCTCCCAATTTAGCCCCCCGCCTTTCCTTCTGATAGCCATAAGATTGTTTTCTACGTCTGTAACTCAATTTCTGTTTTGTAAATAAGTTCATTCGTACCATTTGTTTAGATTCCATATATAAGTGATATCATATGATATTTTCCCTTCTCTGTCTGACTTACTTCACTCAGTATATAATCTCTAGATCCATCTATATTGTTGCAAATTGCATTATTTCTTTTTATGACTGAGTAATATTCCATTATATATATACATATATATATCACATCTTCTTTATCCATTTCTCTGTTGATGGACATTTAGGTTGCTTTCATGTCCTGGCTGATAGCCTTGATTTTTCATTAAGCACTAAAAGTAGACTCTATTTCAGTTAAATACTAAAGAATTGACATAAGTAATTTCTAAGCTTATCAAACTTGATACCAATATCAGCATTTCCCAAAATTCTGTTATATTCTGTAATTTCTTTTATGAGAATATGTCTATGCATATATTTTGCTAGCAATACTTGATTCTTATTCTATAACTCAATTGGGATGTAACAATAGAGCAAATAAACATTTAAAATAGGACACAGGCATGGTATACCACATTTTTAAATAGTAAGTTTTATTTGAAAATATTTTAAAATAAATGCCTTTAAATGAATATTTTTAAAATGCTACAATGTATGGCTTTCTAACAAATAACCCGGGTTACTGGGCATCTCCGCTCTCCTTTAGACAGAGCCTACTCTTTCTCCTTTCTGGGGGTAAAGGAAGGGACAGTGGACAAGTACCAGAGATGTTCCTCCTGGTTCTAATCCTCTATTTCTTTGCCTTAATTACTCCTTCATTCCCACACCAATGAGATCATAGTTTGGTGAACAAAATGCAAAGGCTTGGATCTTGGTAAGAGTTTCATAGTTCTATTGCAAAGTAGAGGGAAAAAAATTGCAATTTGGCAAGTTTTTACTTGAATTGAGCTAGCTAGAAAAAAAGAATTATGGCTTTAATATGCTTTAAAAACAAACATCAAAATTTATAAAAATAGACCAACAATATATCAAATGATGTATTGTCCTTGAGTATAATCAGTGTGTGGATAAATGGACATCATTGCATTCAGAGAAAAGCCATACTCTTGGCTCTGGAAGGAGAAGGAAACAATAAGCACAGTTCTATTGCAGTATAGGAATGCTGTTTTGTTTCAAAATGGTAGGCTAAAAAAATTGCAACTACAGAGGCAATACGGTAGACTGAACTGTTGGGCAGGTTTGTAATCTCTCCCAACTGTAGTTTGTTTCCTAGAAAGTGAAATAATAGTAATTACCATAAAGGAGTCTCTGAAAGATAAAATGAGAAAATATATATTAAATACCTGGTTCATTAACACATCATAAAGAATGGCAGTTGTTATCTTAATACCATTTATTATCTTAACACACTGTTTTAAAAAAAATAACAGAACATGCAAATAAAGAAATGTGAAATGAGGTGTGGTTCTTGGAACCCAAATCCCCTCGTTAAATCAGCAGTCTCAGAAGGAGGGCTTCCAGGAGAACACCAGGCATGTTTACATGACTGTATTGTATCTTCAGCAAGGCTCTGCCCCAGAGAATCAGACTTCAAACACAGATGGTGATTGTTCTGGATGTCTCTGTGCCTGACAGACAAGAAAGTGATCCCTGTGAAACATTTCTCTGGATGCAGCTAACCTTCCATTTATCCACGATGATGATGTGAAGGAACAATGGACCAGGCGGCATGTCGTGCACCCCTCTGTCAACGACTGACTCATTTCTACTTGTTCGGTCTTTCTCTGCTAGAGGCACACTCATCATTGGAGAGCAGAAAAAGTGGCAAATAATGATGAAAATTTGGGAAAAGCCTTTTCTTCAATTCTTTTTCTTAAAATATAGGTGAAATTCTGGGTATACAGACAAAGGAAATAAAACCAGGATCTGGAAGAGATATCTATCTGCACTCTCAAGCTCATTGTAACATTATTAACAAGATATGGAAACAATCTAAATGCTCAATAACAGATGAAGAAAATGTAGTATACACATGCAATGGAATATTATTCTGTCTTAAAAAAGAAAAAATCCTGCCATTTGTGTCAACATGGATGAAACTTCAGAGAAGGCAATGGCACCCCACTCCAGTACTCTTGCCTGGAAAATCCCATGGATGGAGGAGCCTGGTAGGCTGCAGTCCATGGGGTCGCTAAGAGTCGGACACGTCTGAGCGACTTCACTTTCACTTTTCACTTTCATGCATTGGAGAAGGAAATGAGAACCCACTCCAGTGTTCTTACCTGGAGAATCCCAGGGACAGGGGAGCCTGGTGAGCTGCCGTCTATGGGGTCGCACAGAGTCAGATATGACTGAAGCAACTTATCAGCAGCAGCAGCAGGATGAACCTTAAAGACATTATGTTAAGTAAAATAAGCCAAGCACAGAAGACAAATACTACATGATCTCACTTACAGGCAGAATCTAAAATAGTCAAGCTCATAGAAGCAGAAAGCAGGATGGTGGTTGCCAAGGACTCTGGAGAAAAGGGAATGGGGAGATGTTTGTCAAGGACAAGAAATAAACGTATATGTGGATTTGTCTCAAACACTTGTACGAGATTTAGGCTGTTTGTGCTGCATAGACTTTGTTCACTTACATAAAATGAGGAGATTATTGGAAGAAATGTCTTCATAATGCTCTGCAGCAAGCTTATAAAGACTGGTTTCTCCTTGGGTTAACGACCCTGATATTAAGTTTGCTCTCATGTAAATTCCCACTCAAAATCCCTTAACACCAAATCAGCACTTCCCAATCTATAATTACTACTACAAAAACAATTTCATTGATTCCCACTTTAACCCTTCTCCTGCATTTTCAAAGCCATCACTTTTTATCTGATGAGGTTGTAGAGATTCCTATCACTTCAACAGAATGGGAAATTTATGCTATTTTCATTAAGGAACTAAATGTTAGGTGATTTCCAAAATCTTACATAATTTTACACTCTTTGTAAGGTGAGAAAGAAAACTTTATTGCAAAGTTTTTTTTTCAGGATTGCTGATAAAGACAATAGCGTCGCAAAGGCTTACTAACGCAGAATACTTCATGTTTATGATGTAATTTTTCTATACATTATTTCATTTGAAATAAATCTTCAGAAAGTTTATTTTCAAGCAGCCCTTTATTTTTTAACTAAGAAGACTAGTTGAAGATACTTTACAGCTGAAAGATGCTAAGGCAAAACATAATTAAGAAAAGATTCCAGTTCATTTCAAACAAAAACTTAAGTAATCTCCACAACCTAATTTTTTTACTAAAAGCATAAAGACACCTCCAGAAGTTGATAACTTGAAATTTTAGGTAAATAAGTGAGTTTCAGAAATTAATCTCAGGTTCAGTAGTTATAGGGCTTCTCTGGTAAGTCAGCTGGTAAAGAAGCTGCCTGCAATGCAGGAGACTCCAGTTTGATTCCTGGGTCAGGAAGATTCCCCTGAAGAAGGGATAGGCTACCCACTCCATTATTTCTGGGCTTCCCTCGTGGCTTAGATGGTAAAGAATCCACTGGCAATGTAGAAGACCTGGGTTCGATCCCTAAATGGGGAAGATCTGCTGCAGAAGAGCATGGCAACCCACTCCAGTATTCTTGCCTGGAGAGTCCCCATGAACAGAGGAGCCTGGTGGGCTACAGTCCATAGGGTCACAAACAGTCGGACACAACTGAGTGACTAAGCCCAGCACAGCACAGCACAGTAGTTATAGTCAAGTACATAATGGATGAACACTTGAAATTTGGAAAGCAGGGCATGTGAATTTATATATCTTCTCCGCCAACAATGGGTCGTCGTTTAACTTCTCAAAGTCATGGATTTTTAACCCGTGATGCAGGTGAGATTCCATGTTGTTTTACAATTTCTGCCGCTCACTATCTCCACCAAGGCTGTGAAGAGGGATTCTCTACAGCCTTCAACTTCTTTAGCCTGCTCCATCTCCATCTTCACCACTGGTGTGGAAGGTGTTTTGTTTTTAAACATCAAAGGCATCCTATGAGGTATAACCCACAAGTTTTTGTTTACTCAGAAATATTTGAGCACCTACCTTCTCTCAGGTGCAATTCTGTACACTACAGCAGTGAATTTCTGCTCTCATGTAGCCGATATTCTGAACGTGGAAACAGGAAATTAGTTAACTAGGTAATCAAGTTTGACAGGTGATAAGTGCTATATCAGGTATAAATGCTATATAAAGGTAATAGTTTAGAAAAATGTAAGTTATTCAAGAAAAAGCCATGCTTATGTTGCAAGTATTTCTTCTAAAGCTACCGAAGCAGATTCAAAGGGGTAATTAGGAACTGTATTTGTCAGCTTGAGGAGAGGGAGAGAAGAGGGAGAGAAGCAGAGTGGGTCCTTTCTAGCAGTGGGTTGAGGGCTTAAAACTTTAGGTACTCAACAAATGTGCATTGAATCTGAGCATAGTCCAGCTTTTATCTTATACAAACCAAGTTAATGCAGCAGTCCTATGAAAGACATGTATTGGAATGCCGGTATGATAGCCTTCCCTTGTGGTTAAGCTGTTTTCTTTCTCTGTACCTCATCCATCTGATGGTCTTGGAAAGGGGAAAGAATGGATGTGATCTCAGGGAGGAGGATACAGCATCTTGTAAGAGAAGCCTCAGCCACGTGAGGAAGGAGGGAACAGTGCCATCCCTAACCCAGTAGACTACAGAAGAAGAATATTCCAGGGTTAACTCTTTGCAGCGCATCCCTGGGTCAGAACCTGGGACACTGGTGGTTGGTGCTGGATAGTGAACATTTCATAGATATGGAAGAGTCTGGAACATCAGGGACTAACAGCATGTTCCTCTTCCCTGCCTGAGGAAAGTTGCATACCTGTAGTTAAAAACCTTGAATGTGAACACGTGTTCCCAGAGTGATAATGTAGATGCCCAGGGAAGGGGGCCAGAGAAGATCCCAAGGGATTCAGAACAGCTCCCAGAGGCCTATTCAGGGTGCGTACGGCTGCACTGTCCAGTATGATAGCTACTAGACACATAAGGTAGTTAAATTGTATTTTTTCCCTAACTTATTTATCCTTTTAAAAATTGAAGTATAGTTGATTTACAATGTTTCAGGTATACAGCAAAGTGATTCAGTTTTATATACATATATTTTTTCAGATTCTTTTTCTTTATAGGTTATTACAAGATACTGAATATAGTTCATGTGCTATACAGTAGGTCTTTGCTTTTATCTATTTTATATGTAATAATGTATATCTGTTAATCCCAAATTCCTGATTTATCCTTTTACCCCTTTTCCCCTTGGTAACCATAAATTTGCTTGCTACCTCTGTGAGTCTACTTCTGTTTTATAAATAAGTTCATTTGTATCACTTTTTGGATTCCACAAAAAGGGATATCACATGATATTTGTCTTTCTCTGTCTGACTTACTTCATTTAGTAGGATAATCTCTAGGTCTATCTATGTGGCTGCAAATGGCATTATTTTATTCTTTTTCATGGCTGAGTAATATTCCATTGTGTACATATATGTGTTTGTGTATATATATATATATGTATATATACATATCATATTTTCTTAAACAAATCACGGCTGCAAAGGCATTATTTTATTCTTTTTCATGGCTGAGTAAAATTCCATTGTGTGTGCGTGTGTGTGTACATACCATATTTTCTTAAGCAAATCATCTGTTGTTAGGCATTTGGGTTGTTTCCATGTCTTGGCTATTGTCATTAGTACTGATATGAACATTGGCATGCATGTATCTTTTCAAATTAGAGTTTTAATTGTTTCTGGGTATGTACCCAGGAGTGGATTCCTGGATCATGTAAAAGTGAAAGTCGCTCAGTCATGTCCGACTCTTTCTGACCCCATGGACTGTACAGTCCATGGAATTCTCAAGGCCAGAATACTGGAGTGGGTCTTCCCAACCCAGGGATCGAAGCCAGGTGTCCCACATTACAGGCAGATTCTTTACCAGCTGAGCCACCCGGGAAGCCCTTCTGGATCATATGGAAGCTCTATGCTGGGTTTTTTAAAGAATCTCCATACTGTTCTCATAGTGGCTGCATCAGTTAAATTGCCACCAATAGTGCAGGAGATTTCCTTTTTCTCCACACCCTCTCCAGCATTAATTATTTGCAGACATTTTGATGATGGCCATTCTGAGCCATCACATTTTGATGATGGCCATATGATCCAGTGTGAGGTGGTACCTCACTGTAGTTTTGATTTGTACTTCTCTAATAATTAGTGATGTTGAGCTTCTTTTCTTGTGCTTTTTGGCCAGAATAATTTTGAATAAAAATGTGAGAGTAGGCATCCTTGTCTTGTTCCTGATCTTAGAGGGAATGCTTTCAGTTTTTCACTGTTGAGTATGATATTGTTGTTATAAATGTGTTGTAAATTTTAAAGTTATTCACATTAAATGAAATTTTAAATTTGGTTCCTTAGCCACACGAGCCACAGCTCTAGTGCTCAAAAATAATATGTCACTGGTGGCTACTGTATTGAAAGGCAAATAGGAAACATTTCCACCATAGCAGAAAGTTTTTTTAGACAGCAGTGGTCTAGTGCAGTGAGCAACAAACTTTTTCTCTAAAAAGTTAGATAGTTAATATTTTGGGAGTTAATATTTTGGGAGTTAATATTTTGGGAGTTAATATTTTGGGAGTTAATATTTTGGGAGTTATGGACCAGTTCCCTTCATAACTACTCAGTACTGTATTTGTAGCATGAAGGCAGCCATAGTCCATGTGTAAATAAGCAGGCTTGTCTATGTTCCAATAAAACTTTATTTACAAAAAAAAACTTTTACCCAAGGGCTACAGTATGTTCATCTCTGGTCTAGAAGATCTGAAAATCCCCACATGAGTGCCGCAATGAAGGGACAGAAACCACTGAAAGAATTGGTGGACTAGTGGAGCCCTGGGATGGGACCAATTTTGCACCCAAAGCAGTGCAGGTCCAGGTGAAATTTAGCACAAGGACCAGACTAGCATTGTAGAACAGCACACAAACTTGCACACACAGAGTCAAGGCCATCCTGAGAAGGAACACGGAGGGAAGAGACCTGAAAGACCAACCTCAAATCAGTCAATGACCCAAAAGAGGCTGTTTAAGTTGGAAGAGAGAGTGATGCTGTTTGTTGGCAAATATAGATGTCATCACCCACTGTCCCAACCCCCCCCACCTCAGTTTACACAAGGGGATAGGGTGAAACTCCAGAGGAACTTTAGATCAATTCTAGAAAACAGGTAAGCCATTCTTTGCATCTCTGAGTCAGAGTAACTAAAAGGTTAATGCTGCTACACTATGTTTTCTTCTATGCACATGCAGCTTAGGAAAGCACTTTTCCTAGGAGCTCTGGTTTGAGCTAATTCATCTCTGCAGCCCCTCCAGGGCCTCCCTGTGACTGATGATCTGCACCGAGGCGCTCCGTGAAGAGGACACAGCCTCAGAGGGAGAGAACCTGGGCTCCAGCTGTGTGACTTCTGCAAAACCTCTTAACACTCTAGGCCTCAGTGACTTCATATGCAACACGGGAATGTGAATCAAATGACTACTACATTCTTACCCAGCTTAGATAACAATCTCTGTTTCATCTGAAAGACATCTGGCTGGGGTTGTAGCTGAGATTATAATTAACATGGAGAACCAGATCACATGTTAATGAATAAAGTCTTAGCTTTATTAGTAAGCTTCTACCAGTTCACTGAAAAGCTCTGACATTTTATACTTGGATGGTTGTGGGGGTCATCTTATCACTCAAACTGTATTAGTCTGCTTGAGCTATCATAACAAAATACCATACCCCAGGAGGCTTAAACTACAGACATATATTTTCTCAGGTTTTGGAGTTTAGAAGTCTGAGATCAGGGCACCAGTATGGCCAGTTCCTGATGAGGAGCCTCTTTCTGGTTGCAGATGGCTACCTTCTACCTGCGTCCTCACATGGCAGAGAGAAATACACAGAGAGGGAGCTCTCTGGTGTCTCCTCATATAAGGGCACTCACATGATGATAGCCCACTCTTATAACCTCAACTAAACCTAATTACCCCCAAAGGTTCCATGTCCAAACACCATCACACTGGAGATTATAACTTCAACACATGAACTTGGCAGGGAGACTGAATTCAGTCTGCAGCACAAACCTCAAAATTACTTTATGCTTGGATGCTGAGTTCTTGGAATTTTGCTCTCTGGTTATGTACAAGACAAAAGGAGATGCTTTTCTCATCAGTAGGAAATTTTTGAGAAAGAAGTATGAGATTGAGTCTCACCTTTCTTGAGATTCAAAGCAGAGGTGGGAGGGAAAGATGACTGCCTCAGTTATCAATGATCATGATGGCTAACATTTACTGAGCAGCTTATTTCCATGAGGCCCTCTTCAAAGTGTATTGTATGAACCATCTCATTTCATCCTACAGCAACCTTACTGTTGTTGTTCAGTCACCAAGTCGTGTCCAACTCTGTAGCCCCATGGACTGAAGCATGCCAGGTCTCCCTGTCCTTCATTGTCACCCAGAGTTTGCTTAAATTCATGTCCATTGAGTCAGTGATGTTATCTAACCATCTCATCTTCTACCATCCCCTTCTCCTTTTGCCTTCAGTCTTTCCCAGTATCAGGGACCTTATTAGACCCACATAAAGACCGGAGAAGGCAATGGCACCCCACTCCAGTACTCTTGCCTGGAAAATCCCATAGACCGAGGAGCCTGGTGGGCTGCAGTCCATGGGGTCGCTAGAGTCGGACACGACTGAAGCGACTTAGCAGCAGCAGAGATAAAGACACTAAAATGTGGAAAGCTGTAGTAATTTGCATAAGTTCCCACAGTTACCATGAGACTGAATCTGCATAGGAAACCCAGAAGACTAATTCCAGAGCCTGCCCACCTAATTACCATGCTCTACATTCTCAGGTTGGACACAGACTATCGGGAGAGTCTATACACACACACCCTAGAGTTGTATTAATATATCAAAAACATGTATTAATTAACATGTAAGTAACATATTAATGCCTATAAGCAATGTGATGTATTTTAATCAATTCAGCAAAATGTTTTTTCTTAACACCTGGCTGAGATCAGAATTCCAGGAAATGAGAGTTTTGATGAGCAGTTAAGAGAAAGAAGCTATTTTGGATTGGAGCAATTGAGGGATGAGAGCCCTGGAAAGAAGGCTGAATTTAGGAATCACAAACTACTAGGGAATGAGACAAAGGCTTAAGCACTTGAAGAGAGGAAAACGGAGGGAGAAAATAGAGAGGCCATGCTGAGGAGAGGAGTACAGAAATGGAGTACACCCTCTCCCGAGTTCGGCATGACAGACGCTGTTCTCAGGACATTATAAATGTATTTTCTCGTTTCTCCCCACAATAATCTTTGGAAGTAGATTTTATTACTCCTATATTGTAGCTACTGATTCCTAGGGATATTCAAAACATACCTAAAATTACATACCTAGTAAATAGCCAACATTTGAATAAAAAATCTGTTCTCTGTGTATAGGCTTCCTAGGACAGGTTTATTTACTTTTGTCCTTTGCCCAGCATAGCCAACACCAGCCACTAAAACCTGTCTTCATGTCAGCCAGATGTTCAAGGTTGGTTATGCTTTACCATCAAGATGCAATACATAGCTTATGTTAAAATATGACTTCATATGGGACAACACCTAGGACACTCAAGAAATTCAATGGTCCAGTTAAATGACAGAATGGATGAACAGCCAATTATCCTAGCCATCAACTCAAACAGCTGCAGAAGCCAAAGGCTGATAGGTATTCATGTCCAATATAAATCTGGCTGAGAGTACCAGCCAACTTGGTTTGCTGATGGTCAGGTTCACTAAATGGCTAGAGGCAGGGAAAAAGTCTAAGTGCAGAGATTTTTTACCTACATTTTCCCATCTTGCTTGGCTCTTTGAAGGGTTTAATGATCTTACAAGACCTTGAAGTTATAGTCAAGTAGATAGTTGTTTTGGAGGTGGGACAGGAATTAAAGATTGCTATGGAAGATCTTTTTAATGACTTACAATCAGCAGCTCAGGTAATACCAAGGTCATTTGCTTTGATACCACTTGGTTGACTTTGGGACCATCTATACTGTCCTCTTCATTTACATCCCTCCACTATCTCTCACCTCCCTAACCTGTCTGAACTTTAATCGGGAAATCATTGTGTAACCTGGGCAATTCCCTTCCTCCCTTTTTCATGAGTTTTGTACCTAAAACTCTCTTCTCCCTCTCAGCTTCCTAAATCATTCATTCCCCTTTTACAAAATCCTTTTCATTGCCCAGATTTTGGTTTCTAATACCATTCTTTGATAAAAGGTACCAAGTCTCCATGGAGAACTGACTGATACTGAAGCAAAAATATGCAAAAATAGTCTGGAGCATCTTATCTTGTAGTGTCAAAAAATAAAGACATGCATAAAATTTTTGATTGGATTATGTCAAAGGGACACAGGAGTCAACCACAAGAGTCCCCAGTGGCAAATCTGAAAGAATTTGAGCAACAAAATAAAGTAGTATTGAATTATGATCCAAAACAGAAAATAAATATCCATGAGTTCATACTGATAGAAACATATGATTGAATAAAGTAATAAATGGCAAGAAGAGACAGATTTCCCATACAGATAAATTTCAAATAATTTGTGTATATTCTCCACACTCAAGGAGCAAGAGCATAACTCCTCATTCTTCAGGGGCTATGCTTAGTGACTTCCTTGCAAAATGTACAATATGGAAAGGGAGTGAAAGAGCAACTTTCCAGTGGAGAAACCTGCTAAATGCAACCTCAGCCAGGTGATCAAGGTGAACATCAACAGTGAAAAATCGTGTTGATAGTATGCACTCTGGATATTGGGTGATGACAATAGCTCTTTCCTCTGTGGATTTTCTGCTACTAGTAACACATTATCCTGATCTTATTGTGAACAAAAGATCAGACACATATCAACAGTGAGGCATCTTACAAAATACCTGACCAGTATTCATCAAAACTCTCAAGGTATGGAAACCAAGGAAAGCTGAAGAAACTGTCCTGGCCAAGAGGAGCCTAAAAAGACACAACAACTAAACATAATGTAGTATTTTGGATCAGGTCTGTCATGGATTAAATGTATCCCCCCAAAAAAAGATATGTTGAAGTCCTAATTCCCAGTATTTTAGAATGTGACCATATTTGGTAATAGTGTCATGGCAATATAATTAGTTAAGATGAGCACATACTGGGTAGAGTCGGTCCCTAATCCTATACTACTGGCATCCTTATAAGAAGATGGCCTTGTGAAGAGAGAAACACAGGAGAAGGCCACTTGATAACAAAGCAAGAATTGGAATTATGCAGCTGCAGGCCAAGGAACACCAAAGATTGCCAGAGAACCACTAGAAGCTAGGAAGAATTCTTCTACAGGTTTTAGAGGGAGCATGGTCCTACTGACACCTTGATTTCAGACTTCTAACCTCCAGAACTGTGAGACAATAAAATTCTGCTGTTTCAAACCACCTAGTTGGAGGAATTTTTTAATGTCACCCTTAAGAATTAATACAGTATTGGAACTGAAAACAAAAACAGTAGGTAAAAGCTAAGTCTAAATAAACTTTTCATTATTAGCTAATGACAATGTATTGATATTGGTTCATTAATTGTAAGATGCTACTTACAATTAGTAGCATCTACTAATGTAAGATGCTACTAATGAGAAAAACTGGTTCTCTGTACTGTCTTCACAATTATTCAGTAACTAAAAATATTAAATAACATACTGTAAAATAGTGTAAAGCTATGACAAACCTAGACAGCATATTAAAAAGCAGAGACATTACTTTGCTGACAAAGGTCCATCTAGTCAAAGCTATGGTTTTTCCAGTAGTCATGTATGGGCGTGAGAGCTGGACCATAAAGAAAGCTGGCCATCTCAGGAGAAGACTCCTGAGAGTCCCTTGGACTGCAAGGAGATCAAACTAGTCAATCCTAAAGGAAATCAATCCTAAATATTCTTTGGAAGGACTGATGCTGAAGCTGAAGCTGAAGCTGAAGCTCCAACACTTTGGCCGCCTAATGTAAAGACCTGACTCATTGGAAAAGACCCTGATGCTGGGAAAGATTGAAGGCAGGAGGAAAAGGAGACAACAGAGGATGAGATGGCTGGATGGCATCAGCAACTTGATGGACATGAGTTTGAGTAAGTTCCGGGAGTTGGTGATGGACAGGGAAGCCTGGCATGCTGCAGTCCATGGAGTCGCAAAGAGTCAGACACGACTGAGTGACTGAACTTAACTGAAAACTAAAAATAAAGTATAGCTTTAAAATATTTTGTTCATATCACTGCAATCATTGAAATAAGGCCTCTTAATTCCTCCAAGCTTTTGTTTTGAATCATCTGCTTCTATGTTGTTTGTATCAACTGCATTCCAATTTTAAAGACTCAGAGACTGCCCCACAGAAAGCCATCCTAAGGGCATCATGCTCCTAATTTAGTCTTATCTGCTTCCTCTCCTCTCCTCGTCCCCATTTGAGATCTAGTTATCCATCCACCTTTTCATTCTGTGCCAGGACATGCGCCAGGTACATACAGTGCCCTTGTCATCCAGGGAAGAAGACAGACACTACAAATACAATCACACAAATAAATGCCAGATTGCCCTGTGAGCTTTTAAACTTGGATCATTCGCTGTAAGGACAACATAATCTTTGTCAAGGGAAGAGAGCTCAGCAGAGAAAGAAGCCATCCAAAGGGACAGTAGAGGAGAGGTCCTGGGCCATTATTAGAGTCTCTGGAATTGCTTATGCCTGAACTCACTGCTCTCCTTTGACTCAATAGATATATGACCATTGAATACCCACTTTAACTTAAAATCACAGCTTTTGTAGGTACTATAAAAGGGAAGTTCGTGGTTTATTATGAGAGCATTTTTAGAGAGGTATCACTTAGTCACGGAGGTCAAGGAAGACAAATTCGAGGGTGTAAAGCCTGAGCTGAGACTTGAGAAATGTGTGTTAACTTGGCAAAGAATGAGGGAAATGAGTCTCAAGGTAGAGGGAATGGTCACCATAAAGCCCTTGTGGTGGGAGGGAGCATATAGATATGAGGGATTAAGCCATTCAGCCCAGGAGCAGAGTGAGGTAGAGTGAGTATTAATGTGGGAAGATGCTGGAAAGAGAAACCGAGGGCCAGACCCCACAGAACCCTGAGGTCAAACCAAAGATTTTGTGTTTCCTGATGACAATGGTAAACTATTAGAGATATTAAAAGTTTGTGGGGAAGAAGACACGACATTGTTATCAGATTTGTAATTTTGAAAGATCACTCTGGCTGCAGTGAAGAGAATGGATTGGCAGGGATGGGGTGGATCTGGCATCCTAGTTAGACAGCTACTGCCATGGTCCAGGTGGAGGTGACAGGAGCATAAACCAGGGTGGTGGTGGAGGTGGAAGAGATAGAGAGGAATAAGTAGACCCGAAGGGTAAAGAAGGTAAAATTAAAGGGAGTAGAAAATTTGGTCATGAAGCTAAGGAAAAGAAAAAAGTTGAGAATGATTTATGGATTGCTGACTTGACCCAACTGGATGGATGGAGTTGTCACTCATTGAGACACAGAAATGAGAAGCCTAGAGTAAGACCGGCTATGCCAAACCTCTCACCGCTCCTGAAAGGCACCGTGTTATTTCATGCTTTGGTGCCTTCCAACATTCTGCACTCGGCACATGAAAAGCTGGCTTCTCTCTTCCCTTGCTTTGAGGGAGCTGTGTTGTATTAAACAGTACTGCCACTGGCAATATGGCATAGGAGTCAAGCATCCAGACACTGGAGTCAGACAGCTTGAATTTAAGTTCTGGATCATTAGGTGATCATACGAGTCTTCCCAAACCTGAGTTTCCCCATCTGCAAAGTGGGGATAGTAGTAGTACCCAATCTTTGAAATTCTGGACTGCACTGAATGAGATAATGTGTATAAAATGCTATCTCAATGGTTAGCACACAATAAACACCCAGTATATGTTAGATATTATTATAAAAGTGCATAAAAATCAACTCTTTCACTTGGAATTTTGATAGTTTATGTCTTTCTCACTAATTCCTCTAAATGAGGGCTTCTCAAAAGGCAGGTACACAGAGAAAATATTTGCAAAAGATAAAGATATATGTTTTGCAAATATATTAGATATACAAAGAACCCTTAAAACTCAACAGCAAGAATTAAATAAACAATTAAGAAACAGACCAAAGACCTTAATAGACACCTCAGTGAGGAAGATATGCAGATGGCAAATAAGCATAAAAAGATATTCCACATCATATGTCATCAGGGAAATGGAAATTAAATCAAGATATCAGTTTATGCTAATACAATAACCAAATGCAGACTACTGACACCACCAAATTCTGGCAAAGATGTGGAAAAATAGGAACTCTTATTCACTTTTGGTGGGAATGAAAAATGGTACAGTCACTTTGTAAAACAGTTTGGCAGTTTCTTGCAAACATATTCTTACCATACAGTCCAGCAGTTGTGATCCTTGGTATTTACCCAAAAAAGTTAAAAAATTTTGTCCATTCAGAACCCTGCACACAGATGTTTATAGCAGCTTTATTCACAATTGCCAAAACTTAGAAGCAATGAGGCCATGTGTCAGTAGGTGAATAGAAAAGTAATCTAGTATAATCAGACAATGAAATATTATTCAGTGCTAATAAGAAATGATCTATCAAGCCACAAAAAGACATGGAGAAACCTATATGCATATTATTAAGTGAAAGGAATAAGGCAATCTGAAAAGGCAAAAAACTATGTGATTTCAACTCTGGGACATTCTGGAAACTACAGAGACAATGAAAAGATCAGTAGTTGCCAAGGGTTGGAGGGGAACCGGATAAATAAGCAGAGTACAGAGGATTTTTAGGGCAGTGAAAAGACTCTGATACTGTAATGGTGAGTACATGTCATTGTATCATGACATATACACCTATCCAACCCATAGAATGTACAACAAGAATGAATCATACACCATGGGCTTTGGGTGATTATGATGTGTCGATATAGATGCATTAGTTGTAACGAATATACCACCCTGGTGTGGAATGGTGGTAACGCAGGGAGCTGTGCATGTGTGGACACAGGAGATCTCTGTACCTTCCTCTCAATTTTGTTGTGAGTCTAAAACTGCTTAAAAATAAGCCAGTTTAAAAAAAGAAGCAGTTTGCTTTTCACCACATACAAGTGGTACCCTGTGAGATAAACTCCTGCTAAATCACCAGGTCCAGAAGCACCCTCTTCCTTCTTTCCTCATCCTTTCCCTGTGATGATGAGATTTGGGAAGAGATCAGGAGCCCTGCTTTGAATTAGGGATTGGCATACCACAGCCCTCAGGGCAAATCCAATTCACTACCTTTTTGTTAATAAAGTTTTAGTGAACAAAACCATTTCTCTGTGTTGTTTGTGGCTGCATTCTCACTAGAATGGCAGAACAGAGTAATTGTGACACGTCCCCTGCATGCGTGCTCAGATGCTAAGTTGTGTCCAGCTCTGCAACCCCTTGCACTGTAGCC